>NC_057343.1:71652500-71835000 GCF_016509475.1 Prionailurus bengalensis | reverse complement strand
TTATATTAGAAGCAATAAGAAGATAGCACCAAATTATAAAAGCAGTGTGTCAGAGACTACTATTATTCTACCAGGAATCCTTGTCCCCTTCTACACAACTAGAAGAATTTTAGCAGGACACACAGTTACTTAATTTAAAAAAGACTTTTCCCGGGGTGCCTGGGTGGCTCAGTCGGTTAACCATCCGACTTCGGCTCAGGTCATGATCTCACCGCTCGTGGGTTTGAGCCCTACATCAGGCTCCTGGAACCTGCTTCCGATTCTCTTCTCTCTGCCCTTTCCCTGCACATGTGTGTGCGCGCGCGCTCTCTCTCTCTCTCTCTCTCTCTCAAAAATAAACATTAAAAATTTAAAAAAAAGGACTTTTCCCAACTTCCCAGCAAAGTGCCTAACTCCAGATCACCACCAAGTTAGCACAGGTAAATTTAGGGATCCTTCTTAAAGATACAGATAAACATTGCTTTTGCCTTTTCTTCTTCCTTCCCTCTTACATCCTGATCCTGGGCCATGAGACAGGGGTAGGCCATGTGCAGGCTGCAGTGGGCTGTTCTTCAAGCTAAGCGTCCCAAGAAAACAGAAGTGGAAGCTGGCAGTTTCCTAAGGCCCCTTCAGGCAGCATCACTTCTACACAGTCTATTGCTCAAACAGTCAGAGAACACAAAACCAGGGGGAAGGTACACAGATCCCTACCTCTACTCCTCAACAGGAGAAGTGGCAAAAAACTTGGGAACCATGTTTTAAAACCACTATACTATACCATATATTTAAAAACCAGGGGCACCTGGGTGGCTCAGTCAGTTAAGCGCCCAACTTTAGCTCATGGCTCTTGAATTTGAGCCCCACGACGGGCTCTATGATGACAGCTCAGAGCCTGGAGCCTGCTTCGGATTCTGTGTCTCCTCCTTTCTCTGCCCCTCCCCTGCTCATGCTCTGTCTCTCTCCTTAAAAAATAAATACACGTTAAAAGTAAATACATAAAAACCATTATAATTGAAGTAGGATTTGCTTTTTGCCATTACCCTGTGATTAAAAATCTGCTCATAGCCACATCTACTTTTTACAGAAACTATACACATATATCAAGGCACACTGGCTATGACAAAGTTATAATTGGCTATACTCCTTATCGCCTGGTTATTAAAAATAACAATGTACACTCAAGTGGGATTTTTAAGGACTAAGAGACAACTTGGATATATACAAATACCAACCTAGCATCAAGTTAGACATGAAGTTCCATGAAATTGCTATATTCAACACATCTAAAGGTGGCTTGGAGAAGTGCCTGAAAGAGTGCTGATAAATCAAGAAATCTCTAAAAATTGTGCTCCAGAAGCCTCTTCACGGTAAGATAAATTTAAAAACTTCAGGATCAACTTTATGAAACTTTCACCAACAGAAGATCCTGGACATTCCACATGACTGGAAACACTAGCAGGGTCTATTCCCTAGAAGCCTGTGGAAGTCATAGCTGGCTATCCACCCAACTCTCTCCTCTAACAAAACCCCACCTTTCTTTCCCAAGAACTCTCTCACGTGTCATGCACTAAGTACTGAGGAAGCTGAAGTGACAAATTCTTAATTATAAAAATACACATCAATAGAATCATACCATGTCTACCAAACTGCAATTAAAGCAATTTTAGCCAGTAAAATGGGAAAGGAATGTAAGAAACAAAATCAGTCTGTTATAAATGCTCACTGAGAGAAACTCTTACCTGGGTGCTTCCTCCACCACTTTCTGATTTCTTCGCTGAATTGAGCATTCTCTTTCATTGAGCCACAAAGCATTCCCATGTTTATCACCTAAAACCTGACAGAGTACACCGCTTGAAAAATTACACTGCCAAACCTATAGAGTATGTGCCCAATTAACATTTTCACCATGCAACAACCATTGGTTTTTACCAAGCACACCTCACAAAACACATGTACCTCTCAAATATGTTTCTCTTTTGGTTGATGTTAATAGAGGAAAACTATTTACAACCCCAAAAACTCACTAAAATGTTTTAAAAGACTTGAGGAAAAAATTCTCATGTTACATTTCCAATGTACTAGGGGAAATACCACATCAATTGTACAAATTTTATGAAGGAAACTGAGTGTCAATAAAGGGGAATATATGTTCTAGGTATCAGTGATGCTTTAGGAAAACCATGACTGTTATCACAAACATCGGTTTAACATCATTAAATACCTGTTGATCAAGAAATACTATCTTATTTACATCCAATATGTAGTCTGTTATTTATATATGGATGTTTTTATGTGCTTTTTTTTTGTTATAGAAAGTGATAAAAAGTATGGGGTTACCATGTAACACATCATGATTTTTCCCATTTGTAATACTGAAAAATGAGCTGGAACTGCCAGATAAAATAACAGGATAGCCAGTTGAATTTGAATTTTAAATAAACAACCAAAAATCTTAACGAAAATAGGTCCCAAATACTTACTAGGACGTACCTTCACTTCAAAACAAAAACCAGTTTATCTGAAATTCAAATTTAATATGTATCTTATCAGCTAAATCTGGTAACCCTAAAACATGCTCTTGGTTAATATTTTTGGACAGAATGCTTGCTTTTAGGAACAGATTAATATATTTTCATGATTAAGAAGTAGATAACTATTATTGAATGCACATGTTAAGGTCACAGAAGTAAAAGCTACTCTAGAAGGCTTAGGCTAGGCAACAATTTTAACTCACTTCTCTGGGCAAGTCACTCTGTTTCCTTACGCATTATAAATAGCAGATAGCATCATCTTAATATTTTATATGGCTGCTGAAAATATAAAATCAAAAAGATCATGGTTACAGCAAGTATAACAAACTATGAAATGAGTAGCCAACATATGAATGCAAACTTAATTTTTAGGAATAAAACCTATCTAAACCTTAAGAATGATCCAAGCAAAGGAAAACACTGCAGTAATTAAATGTCAAAAAATTTGGAATTTGATTTTTAAGACTCAAAGGTGGCTGCATGAAGCATACCTGAAAAATAGTTTAACACTAAATTTACTCTACTTCTTTTCACTCTAGTTGACAAGGGAGTAAAAGCAGACTTTGCGTCCAAGAAATTAAGCCATAACCAAGAATTCTCAGAAATATTTCTAACTATAACATATTAGATTCATATATAGAATCACATCTATTTTTCCCTGAAGTCTGTGTAGTCTCCTGGTTCTTTTTATAAAGTCTTGCCATTTCCTAAGCATTCAACAAAAATAATTTGACAAGGATTTATTCCACTAAATAAATGAAGAAACTAAGTGACCCGACAATCTAAATAAAAAGTGCTTATAAGGGAAGTTAATCCTTAAATCCATCATGAATTTTTTTTTTAATGTAATCTCTACACCTAATGTGGGGCTCGAACTCAGGGCCCTGAGATCAAGAGTTGCATGCTCCATAGGGGCGCCTGGGTGGCGCAGTCGGTTAAGCGTCCGACTTCAGCCAGGTCGCGATCTCGCGGTCCGTGAGTTCGAGCCCCACGTCAGGCTCTGGGCTGATGGCTCGGAGCCTGGAGCCTGCTTCCGATTCTGTGTCTCCCTCTCTCTCTGCCCCTCCCCCGTTCATGCTCTGTCTCTCTCTGTCCCAAAAATAAATAAATGTTGAAAAAAAAAAATTAAAAAAAAAAAAAAAAGCAAAAATCCTTTAAAAAAAAAAAAAAAAAAAAAAAGAGTTGCATGCTCCACTGACTGAGCCAGCCAGTTGCCCCCCATCATGATTTAAAAAAAAAAACAAAAAACTTTTAATATAGCCCTTTACCAATGCGCAGGTACTCAATGTGGAAAAATCTCCCAGAAATACTGCCTACTGAAAAGTGCTTCATACATATCTATATGCATGTAAGTGACATACATATCTATACTTCACAGTCCATGGCAGGATATTCAAAAAACAGTAACAGTGCCTGCTTCTAGGGACAGAAACCAGGGGACTTGGAAACAAGGGTGAAAGGAATGCTCACTTTTCATTAAATGTCCCTTATAGTGTGCACAAATCACCTCATATAAATGCAAATTGAGGAAAATAAAAAACTTCCAAGCACAGATCAGATAGAGCAACATCTCTGTTACCTATTTAAGTAATTACTGTTACCTATTTAAAACACTTTCACCTGTGTTTAAAATTATCACCTAGATTATATGCCACGACTAATGAAAATAAAGGCTGATGTAGATATATAATTACTTAACACAACTTGATGAAGCTTTATAGAGTATTGGTAATGTGAAAGACATCGGCCTGGTTGTTGGAACCAAACGTGAATAAGACCTACTAACTGCCTTCAAGGACTTCTTGGTCTATTGGAAAAGTCAGACAAAGATAAAATAAATGGTCTTCTAATAGCACAAATAAGTGACAGATGAGGAATACAAAGAAGGGGGAATTAATTTTGCCTGTAAGATCTTACAGGAAGGACAGCCCAAGTATCTCCCCTAAATTACAGACTTAAATATCCAACAGTCTCCTTAGTACCTACACTTTGATATCTCAACTGTGATTTATCCAACATCACACCCTGATTTCCTCCCTAAAACACTTATCTCTCATAGTTTTTCCTTCCTCAGTAAAAGATAGTCCCAGTCTTCTAATTCCTCAGGCCCAAACCCTAAAGCCATCTTTGATGTCTTACACTTTTTCTTACACATCACATCTGATCTTTTAGAAAATCTAGTCTACCTTCACAGAGTATCCAGAATTCAATCACATTTCCTCACCTCCAATACCAACACCCTGGCCCAAGTTGCCATCATCTCTCACCAAGAATTACAACAACAAAAAAACTCCTATGAGAGCTCTCTACTTCAACTGCTGGTTTTCAAATACTAAATAAGAGCTGGGGCACCTGAGTGGCTCAATTAGTTAAGAATCAGACTCGGGGCGCCTGGGTGGCGCAGTCGGTTAAGCGTCCGACTTCAGCCAGGTCACGATCTCGCGGTCCGGGAGTTCGAGCCCCACATCGGGCTCTGGGCTGATGGCTCAGAGCCTGGAGCCTGTTTCCGATTCTGTGTCTCCCTCTCTCTCTGCCCCTCCCCCGTCCATGCTCTGTCTCTCTCTGTCCCCCAAAAAATAAATAAACGTTGAAAAAAAAAATTAAAAAAAAAAAAAAGAATCAGACTCTTGGTTTCAGCTCAGGTAATGATCTCATGGTTAGTAAGTTTGAGTCTGGCATTGGGTTCTGTGCTGACAGCATGGAGCCTGCTTGAGATTCTGTCTCCTTCTCACTCTACCCCTCCCCCACTTGGTCTCTGTATCTTTCTCAAAAAAAAAAAAAGTAACAGCCAATAAATACTGTGTGCCTAGCTTTTTTTTTTTTTTTAACCTTGTTGAATGGGGCTACTTATTGCAGTGTCATAGCCTTTCCTCCATCATTGCAAGTTTGACAAGGAGGCGTCAAACTGTCTTTAAATACAGAGGTCTCTGCATCAGGAGAACAGCTTTTAATGAGCTGTACACAAGAAGTCTCATCCATAGCAGGGCCAAGTTTGAAAAAGAGATTCTGGTCTTGAAAGGAAGATGTTTATATTCTACTTATGGAAGGACATGATCATTAGGGCCTGAAGAATGGGTTGTGGTAGCTCATATCCAAAGATGGCCTTCACATTCAACAATATATTAAAAGAACCATTCACCATGAGCAAGTGGAATTTATTCCAGGGATGCAAGGATGGTTCAATATTCACAAATTAATCAGTGTGATAACCACATTAACAAAATGAAAAAAAAAATCATATGATCATCTCAGCAGATACAGAAAAAGCATGACAAATTCAACATCCATTCATGATAAAAACTCTTCAGGTGGGTTTAGAGGGAACGTACATCAGCATAATAAAGGCCAGATGCAAAAAATCCACAGCTAACACCATACTCAATGGTGAAAAATTAAGAACTTTTCTCAAAATCAAAAACAAGACAAGGATGCCCATCCTTGCCTCGTTTAGTCAACAAAATACTGTAAGTCCTAGCCACAGCAGTCAGGCAATGAAAGGCATCCAAACTGGTAAGGAAGAAGTTAAAATGTCACTATTTGCAGACACATGATACCATACATAGAAAACTCTAAAGACTCCACCAAAAACACTACTAGGAGTAATAAATGTATTCAGTAAAGGTGCAGGATACAAAATCAATATAGAGAAATCAGCCACATTTCCATATGATAATAATGAAATAGCAGAAAGAGAAATAAAGAAAACAATTCCATTTATAATTGCACTAAAAAGAATACTTAGGAATAGAATAACCAAGAAGATGAAAGATCTTTACTCTGGAAACTACGAAATACTGATGAAAGAAACTGAAGATGTCGCAAACAAATGTAAAGCTATTCCATGCTCATGGACTGGAAGAATATTGTTAAGATATCCATAGTACCCAAAGCCATCTACAAATTTAATGTAATCCCTACCAAAATACCAACAACATTCTTCACAGACTAAAAGCAAATAATCCCAAAATTTGTAGTCAAAGCAATTTTAAGAACAACAAAGCTTAAAGGTATCACCATCCCAGATTTCAAGATATACTACAAATAGTAATCAAAATAGTGTGGTACCGGCACAAAAACAAACACATAGATCAACAGAACTAACCAGAGTGCCCAGAAATAAACCCATGATTTTATGTCAGTTAATCTATGACAAAGGAGGCAAGAATATACGATGGGGAAAAGATAGTGTCTTCAGTTAATGGTGTTGTGAAAACTGGACAGCTATATGTAAAAGAATGAAACTAGATCACTTTTTTTCTTTAAGTTTATTTTGAGAGAGAGTGAGAGAGAGCAAGGGCACGTGAGCTAGGGAGGGGCAGCGAGAGAATCCCAAGCAGGCTCCACACCATAAGCACAGAGCCTGATGTGGGGCTCAATCTCACGAATCATGAGATCATGACCTGAGGTGAAAACTGAGCCACCCAGGCTCCCTGAAAATGGACCACTTTTTAACACCATACACAAAAATAAACTCCAAATGAATTAAAGACCGAAATGTGAGACATGAAACCATAAAAATTCTAGTAATTTCTCTGACATCGGCTACAGCAACATTTTTCTAGATATGTTCCCTAAGGCAAGGGAAACAAAAGCAAAAATAAACTATTGGGGCTACCACAAAATAAAAAGCTTTCACACAGCAAAGGAAACCATCAACAAGACAAAAAGACAATCTACTGATGGGAGAAGATATTTGCAAATGATATATCTAATAAGGGGTTAATATCCAAAATATATAAAGGACAGGGGCACCTGGCTGACTCAACTGGTGAAGCACGCAACTCTTGATGTAAGGGTTGTGAGTTCCAACCCCCCACTGGGAGTGAAGCTTATTAAAAATATATATGGGGCGCCTGGAAGACTCAGTCAGTTGAGCGTCTAACTTCGGCTCGGGTTATGACTTCATGGTTCATAAGTTCACGCCCCAAGTCAGACTTGCTGCTGTCAGCGCAGAGCCCACTTCAGATCCTCTGCCCTCCTCTCTCTGCCCCTGCCCCACTTGTTGTGTCTGTCTCTCTAACACTTAAAAAAACTTGTATAAAAATAAAAAATATATACAAATATATGACAACTACAGTATTTACTAGAACTAAACATAACATTACCATGTAATCCAGTAATATTTCTCCTCAGTATATCTGAAAGAATATATATGTCCATGAAAAGACACAGCAATTTATTCAGCCTTAAAAAGCTGACAACAACCAGAAGACCCACCAACAAGAAAATGGATAAATTACAGGTTATTCAAACAATGAAATATCACAGAGCAATTTATTTTTTTATTCTGATTTATTTATTTTTTATTTTAGAAAGAGAGAGAGTACAAGCGAGAGAGAGGGGCAGAGAGAGAATCTTAAGCTCCACACTCAGCATAGAGCCTGATGCAGGGCTTGATCCCACGACCCTGGGATCATGACCTGAACCGAAATCAAGAGTCAGACGCTTGGCCAATTGGGCCACTCAGGTGCCCCTGCAGAACAATTTCTTAGAATGAATAAATAACATACAGCCTCATGGAAGAATCTCAAAGATATGATATTGTGTGAAAGAAGCCAAGTACGTATAACCAAATATATATTGTATAATTTCATTTATATGAAGTTTAAGGACAAAAATAATCTGTGGTGTTAGAGGTCAGAACAGCAGGTACTTTGGTAGCGAAATGCAGGGATTGGCTGGGAAATGGTATGAAGAAATCTTCTAATGCCACAGAAATGTGCTATACATCTTATATCTATCTATCTATCTATCCATCTCTCTATCTGGATGGTTGCTATACAGGTTTCCATGTGTGCACAAGAATTTTATTGAAGCGTACACAAGATTTGTGGACTTTACTGAAGAGCTGTGTTATCTCAATTTATAACATCTAAAAACAAAAAACCAACAACAACAAAAAATCCTGCTAACTTCAGAAATAAATATAGTATATTCAACGTTTTAAAACTACTAACTGAAGGGGTGCATGGGTGGCTCAGTCGGTTAAGCGTCCCGACTTTGGCTCAGGTCATGATCTTGTGGGTCGTTGGTTCAAGCCCAGCATCGGGCTCTGTGCCGACAGCTCAGGGCCTGGAGCCTGCTTCAGATTCTGTGTCTTCCTCTCTCTCTGCCCCTCCCCTGCCCATGCTCTGTCTCTCTCTCTCTCTCTCTCAAAAATAAACAAACATTAAAAAAAAATGTTTAACTACTATGTATGTTTGCACATTTTTCCCATTCTGGAAAATTTGAGGATCTAGATGAAGATTTTCTACTCATAAATAATACCTACATAAAATGAAAATTAAACTTAACAAAACCACAATGACAAAACCTAGGACTTTTACTATGCCCCATCAGAAGGGGCAATGGCAGCAAATAACCTATTAGTTTTCTGGTTCTCTATTCACACTGAAATGAGGAAAATAATAACCTAAATTTCAGTATGATTTCAAATTTGATATTTATGTTTTATCAATTTTAATTCAATTCATAGCCCTAATGTGTAAAATAGAATGAAGACAATTCTGACAAAAATGACAATTCAGGACACATCATCATCCTCTGTGTACCATTTCAGAAAACCCAGTTTGTCCTGCTGAAATCCATACTCCCCACAACCACTTTAGCAGGTGGATTAAAATCTTAACCTGAGTAGAGGAAATCATTTACTCATCTCTCTACTACCAGCTCCTAGAAGAATGCTTGTCTCAGTGGGCCAGCCACGCAGACATTCGGTGAACTGAAATAATAGGAATCCAGATGAAGCACTTAAAAAACAAAACAAAACAAAAACAGCTCTGAAATGGCCAGTCTCAGAAGAGGGCTAATGAGCCTCTGGGCACAATGTATTCAGCCTGGTCCATCTTGGGACTGCTTGTTCCTATAGGATTTTTATATCATTCCCTCTGTTGACCAACATTCTGGCACTCTGACAAAAAGTATACCCAATTCCAAAGGGAAGTGATCAATTTATGTACATTCTCTATTTTGAAGTTATGGAAACATACCAGAACGATTCACAATCATTCTAAATGGAAGAAAGGATGTGTTTCCAATAGGAATAAATGATGTTATTTTGAAGTCATAATAATTAGAAAACATCTTAAAATGTACCAACCTGGATTTCTATATGACGAGGGTTATCAATAAATTTTTCTATTAGTAGTCTATCATCACCAAAACTAGAAGCAGCTTCTTGAGATGAAAATCGAAAACCATCCCTGGAAAAAATTTTTAAAAAGGAAGAACAGTCAAACTAACAAAACAAACACAGCCCTCAATCTAAAAGAAAACAAAGCAATTAAATATTTATCGTGGCTTACTTATGAACAAAGCAAAGAAAAATTCACTTAATGCACAAGTATCTAAATTGACTTGCGGTGACCTGCAAGTCTTACACTCACCAGCTCTGTGACGTGCGGTCAGTGATTTAATTTCCCTGATCCTAGATTTTATAATGAAATAGGAATACCAATACCTAGTTCACTGTGAAAAGTCAGGTATTTTTAATAAACCACACAAGTCACATAAAATTCCATTTCCTCAACCCAATGTACCTTAATTCTATTACTAAAAAATACAAAAATGCATGTCCATTTGATTCAAGAGTCAGAATACGCACACAAAAATGCAAAGGGTCAAACTGACCAACGGCACAACTGGGGCAAAACTACAGCAAAGTACTCTGTGAAAATGAACCCAGCACAGGAGGATCCTCAAGAACATTTCATGATAGTTTAAATGCACACCTTTACTTAAATATAATTGCCCTCTACACACCCATACAGGTCATGACAGCTTAGTCATTTCTGGACTTATTCAAAATTAATACTTAGGAAAGTACAATTTTTGAAAATAGAAAGTATGGATAGGATTATCGCTTTACATGTTTTATTCCCAAACTGTAATCATTTAAATCATTAGAATTAAAATATGCTCACTAAATTCATACACTTGGGCTCATTCGGTCTATTAAAAACTCACACTTGCTTACCTAAAACTAAATGAGTATATTATTTTCCATTCACTGATATATTCAGAATATAAAGTTTAATTCTTTTTATACATTATTAATAGCTTATTAACCTTCAAATTAAGTATCTGTACTTAAATACAGTATTAAAATTATTCCAATCTTTTAATTTGCAAACACTCCATCTGGCAATATTAGAAATAAATACCACTTTTGTTTTTGTGCTTAAAAAAATACAACATTGAAAGTAAACAATGACTAGAAGATAAATTCAAAACATATTACAACAATTCCTATTTCTCAGAGTTCTGAGGGAAAAGGTATCAGGTTTTCTTAGTCCTCTATTACTTCTTTGATTTAGGGGAATGGAGTTTTTAGATCTCAGGAGACTGCAAAGCTCAAAGAAACTAAAGCACAATGAATTATTGTTTTCAATACCATATGACCAACTTTTTATTAGATGGGACATGAGGATTCAGAAAGAAAAACAGGGACAGTTTGTCTTTGCTGTAACGACTCAGAGCTTACATTTTCCATTTAAACCAAGAATACTAAAGGTGAAAATCAAAATCACCCAAATAAGTTGTCACATTTGAAAGCATCACGGGGATATTTTGGAACTCATGGAAACCGCATTAAAAACATCATTTGTTATACCTAAGTTACACATTCACTCAATACGTTTTTACTAATCATGAAACCATGTGCCTGGTGCATATTTAGGTGACAGGAATACAAAAATAAAGCAGAAACTGCCCTCACAGTCCTCGAAATCTAGCAGGGGTATTCCACAATGCAGACATGATCAATTTTCCAGTCATGCCGTATTTCATTGAAACGTGGATAGGGAAAAGAAAGCCAGAGGTTATTATGAAAATATCTGAGTCTACTTTCAACAGCCTTCATGATTCTCCCCCTAATTTAATATACAATAACAACACTATTTTTTTTTAATCTTTCAGATGTTCTAAGATTCTAAGACAAGCCATAAATGCTACTTCCCTAAAACCACGTAGGAAAGATGTTACAAGAGGAAGACACTCCTCTGGATAAAATAATAAAGCAATTAATGGCTATCAGATTTTCCTTCCAAAGAAGGCTAAAATTTTTATCGAGTATGCAAAAAATATTTCTGCCTTAAGAAGGGAGAAGGCAAGGAGTAGATGCAGTGTGGCCTATTAACAACTGGTGACTACAGAAGAAAACCCCATGGATATTTTCTGGACTGTTCTCTCAATTTTTCTTTTTTTTTTTTTTTTTTTAATTTTTTTTTTCAACGTTTTTTATTTTATTTTTGGGACAGAGAGAGACAGAGCATGAACGGGGGAGGGGCAGAGAGAGAGGGAGACACAGAATCGGAAACAGGCTCCAGGCTCTGAGCCATCAGCCCAGAGCCCGACGCGGGGCTCGAACTCCCGGACCGCGAGATCGTGACCTGGCTGAAGTCGGACGCTTAACTGACTGCGCCACCCAGGCGCCCCCTCTCAATTTTTCTGTAGTTCAGATTCTTCCAAAGTAACAGGGGATACAGAGGAACTTTTTAAAATAAAGAGCATGTATTATCAAACCAAATAGTGTCATACTTTTATTAATCTCAACAAAGTTTCAGATATGATTTATCAAAGTGAGAGCAATATTTTAGATAGAAAAGTATGGGTGCACATATTTTTATTAATTTTATCAACATATTTTGAACCAATGTGCCATTTAATGGGTTAAATTATTACCCAAAAAGATGCCCAATATATGAATAGATACAGTGATTTCTGAAAATACTGAATGCTAAATTAAAATCCATTGGTTAATAGCACAGCAAATCTCAATACCTAGAAATTTAAGAGTTATCTTCACCATAAAAGAATATGTTACTAACAGGAAGCCCTGGAGAAATGATGGATAAGCAATCTGAGATCCCAAGAAGAATAATGAAAAGTAAGTGCTAAAGCTTTCAGTGAAATTGCTATGTAAGTGCCATACAAGAGGGCAAAACAGTGAGAAAAAAGTTAGTTTATAAAATACACATCTCTTACAGAACCGTTGAGTTGTGTTTTATATCTTTATTACATCATTCTTTCCTACCAAGAGGCTGCAGCAGATTGTCTTTTCCAAAGATGGCCACAGTGGTGTCTCCTACTGTCTGGATTTATGCTATATACCTCTTTTGCATAATCATGCAACACATGAACTTCTTGTGAAAACAAGGCCAAAAGTGCAAGAAAGAAAATGCATAGGACTGCACACGAAACAAATTATGTTGAACTACAGGCATCAAAATATTTTTAAGAACAAATTTGGGATACAATGTATGGGGTTCTTTATAATAATAAGCTCCAACAACAAATCTAATAATAATCACTGTTACTCAGAGATATCTTCAACAACTGTAATGTGATAACATGTGACTTCCAAAGTGGTACAAAGTTTCACAGATATTACCACTATTGTAAGTCGGTTGGTTGCCTATATTGGAGGAAACATTAAATCCCAACTAGAAGCTAGTGAAGAAATAGGTCCTTTTTTTCCCTCATTCAGATGCATAAACCTCTCCTCAATTTCCTGGGGTTGGGAACTCAAAGGTTAAGAACTCCAGATCTAGTATATAAACTGCATAGAGGAAAGGATTATTTTGTCTGTATTCCTGGAACACTACTGAAACAGTGCCTATCACACAGATCCTCAACCAATATTGTCACTCCATACAGTCAGGCTCTGAGCTGCCAGCACAGAGCCCGACACAGGGCCCGAACCCATAAATCTCGAGATCATGATCAGAGCCAAAGTCAGATGCTTAACCAACTGCCACCCAGGCGCCCCAAGACTGGGGTTTAAAGAGCAGTATATGTTATCTCTTATAACGCCACAACACAACTAATTACTTTCTCTGATGCTCAACCAAAGAAACAATGGTGTTCTGAGATAATTTTCCTTTAGAGGTAAAATCATCTGTGCAAGTCTGCAACCTGGTGTTTTCCCAAAATATTTTAAAGGGTAATAATATATTGCCTTGAGAAAATTTTTACCTTGCTTGTACACTTTAGAACCTAATTTCTGAATTAGGTTTGTAGTGAACAACTTTCACGACAACTGCTCCAGACTTCTGTTTTTGAGAGATATGAGGGAGTGGGGAGGAAAGGAAAAGCAAAGGAACTGAAGAAAGCAGAACGATCTGGAAGACCACATTACTTCTGGGTAGAAAAAGGGCATGAAAAAGCAACATAAGACAATAATTAAGTCATTGTTTATCCCCTCCAACCCTCCAAAAAAAAATGACATAAATCTCTTCTGCCATATCCGAAAATCCATAAAAACACAAACCTACATAGAAGCGCCTAAAACCTGTTTGTACTATGCAGTTTTCCCAAAAAGTTATTTTTTAATCACCATGATGTCATCAATGCATCAATGCATTGGATTTTTGAAATTTGGTTTTAAAAGTTACTTTTGATTTCTGAAACTACTAATAAGAAACTGGTCTACATTTACAACAGAGTGCACTGTATATAAAGGACGTTTAGTAGTTTCAAATTCAGAAGAAATATATTCCACAGTATAGAATTATTGAAGTAGTTCACCATCTTTATAGACAAGCTATAGAAAGTACACACTGACTAATGCACGAATGAAATCATAACTGACTTTAAATATATTTGCTTCAAATCTTCTGACCACACTCAGAATATACATCAAATGTTAGTAGCTTTTGCCTAAAAAACAGAATCATGACTATAATTTTTAAAATATAATATAAAAACAAAAAGACAATCCTCCTTTGTTAATGCATAAAAAAGTAAGAACCTTTCTCTAACAGAACAATCATCATCAACATATAAACAAGAAAGTTTTCTGCATAATCTCCATTTTTTCCCATCTAAAAGAGTAAAAATTATCTGGTTATTGTAATTATTCCATTACACTTTTGGTATCTGTTTACTTGTCAGTTTAATAAAACTCCAGTAACTGCAATTTTCATCAAAAGTAGATTTTGGACAGCACCTCACCTGGTCTCTTCATCATCCCAGGCGATTCGCATGCCTTTCCCACCACCACCTGCTGAGGCCTTGATCATGACAGGGTAGCCTAACAGCAGGGAAGAATTAAACAGAAGTTCAGACTTTGATCATCTGGATGCATGAACATGACAACTGACCACATGTTCAATAACACAGAAGACAATAACTAATTTATTTAAAAGTTCCTTTCTTTAGAGTCAGGAAAATAACACCAGTGTAATGATCTCATATATATTTTAAAAATGAGAGGTGATCATTTCGAAAGAAAAAGACTATTTGTATCAATAAATATAACATTTTTACCAGTAATGAAATAAAAAGCTAAGAAAAGATAAATAAGTTATTTGACAGAGGATTCCAAAAATAGAAGCACATATAATATTAACTAACCAAAGATACAAGAAGCAACTTTTATGACATTTACACACACACACAATTCCTCCAAAGTACTGTTTGCATGCATCACAAATTAAACTCCCTTTTTCAAAAGTAATGATTTACATGTATTTGAGGTATTTTCATCTGAAAATTCACAGGGAACCCCTGCAGCTTTTATCAGCAAAAACTGACACAATGATTTGGGGAGAAATCAAGTCACATTATTCTATCATGGGTGAAAGCAGAAGGTCCAGGACTCACTGTTATCAACGGAGAGGCTACTGCACTATCCCACTGATTCAACAAGGAATGCATATGCTAGCAAGTGTGATGAAAACACAAAGTAAGACCCAAACAAATGACATCTCCAGCTAAAGTCTGATAAGAGAAAATGACATAAGATTGTTGTTTTAGTATTTAGATTATTCTAAGGTTTGTGACAGCTTGAGTTACCAAGAAAAGTTATAAAAGTCTCCTTGCTTAGAGGTTTCCTGAAAACAAGGTAGATACACTTACGTCTGAGACCACTTGTTTATGATCTTTTCTGAAGAAAGAAAACAGTGAGCACCAGGAAGACTCTTCCTGGCCTGTGATGCTCTAACAGCATTACACTCTAGCTACAGGATCTTAGAGGAAAAGGAAGAGAGGGCCAAATGTCATAGACCTTTAGCCCCTAAGCCACAAAACATAGCTCTTAACTTCAACTTAGTTAAAATGGCACTTGCTTTCTATGTGTTTCATAATTAATTCAATTTTTAAAATTCTCATGTTGGTTATATTTATGTGGGACAATATTTTAAAAGCAATGCTAAGTGCAGTGAGAAAAAAGATTAACAATACTGTTTTTACACTGGAGTGTCAGAATCTAGGAAGAGAGAGGGAAAGTACCCAAATAATTCTATCACTGGGAATTCAGAAGAGAAAAGTACAACAAGGTAAGAGGAAAGCGATTAAGGAAATCATCTTACAGCAAGGACCAAATATTTACGTGAGGCTGTGAAGGATGAGCAGGATTTGAACACTTTAGGCAGGAATAGCAGAACAAAACAGGCAGGGAAGCATGGGATTGGCTTAAGGAATGACTAAATCCAGCTGTAGAGTATCCACAGGATGGCAGAAGAAAAAGAGAACCGAAACATAAATTAGGGGGAAAATATGCTTCACACTTTTGCATGCCACAGACCCTGCACAAGAGTGAAAAAAAAGGAGTATTCGTCTCTTTCCATGCTGTGGCCTCACAGGAATGTCCCATAAAGGAATCAGATTGAAATCATTCATGAGGAATCAGCCTGTTTTGGAGTAGTGAAGAAATAATACCTAAAAATTAGAAACTGGCATGCTTAAGAAATCATTAAAATTTAAATAAAATTTAAATCAAAAATTTAAACAAATGGTGGGGTGCCTGGGTGGCTCCGTCAGTTAAGGGACTTCACCTCAGGTCATGATCTTGCAGTTTGTGAGTTCGAGGCCCGTGTCAGGCTCTGCAGTGATAGCTCAGAGCCTGGAGCCTGATTCAGATTCTGTGTCTCCCTCTCTCTCTGTCCCTCCCTCCCTCCCTCCCTCTCTCTCAAAAATAAAGATTAAAAAAAAATTTTTTTAATTTAAACAAATGGATCCATACCCCAAAAAACATGTTATCACTTCACCATCCAAAACTATTTATCCATACAAACAGGAAACAGGAAACCACAAGAGGTAATCTATCTATATCCCATATCTCTGTTTTCAGTTCCCTCTGAGGATTAGGAAATTTGCAGTTATTCTGATTTCAGTATTAATCTCATCTTATTTACTATGGACCCTAGTTCAAAATAAGACTGGGAAAGTGTCCTTGGTCAGAAGGAACTAGATGGGGAAACAAAACAGAAGAAGTAACTTGTCAACAAGAAATGATTATATGCTCAGAAAAGATGAGTCATTGTTAGGCAACAAGGTAATACATAATAAGGCAATTACATATGGTCCCCCCAAAAGGAGGCAAGGTAGCATGAGACCTGTCAATACATATAACCCAGGAAGACAAGATTCTCTGATGAAACTAACAAGTCAAATATAACACAATTGGGAGGGAAGAAGAAACTGGCATAAGCTAGTGGTGACATTACAGTCACCAACTCAATCTAATTTCTGAACTATAATTGGAAATAATATAAAACTAAGGTTTTATACTCCACTTCCTATGCCAAATAAGTCATTAAATTTCAGACAGAACATATTTTTATGTTGTCACCATGCCATGCATAAACTAGACCTAGCCATTTCAAGAGGAGGGGAAACAATATTCCACACAGATGATGTTAAATAGTATCAAAGCGCCCAGTCCCTCATCCCTACTTTCTTACTGTGTCTCTGAAACTCTAAATGGGGTAAGTCATGGGGGACCAGGAACTGGAAGAAAAGGTAAAAAGATTCAACCAAAAGTAAAAATTCCTAGAAAAATCCAAAATAGTCAAGTAGATGGCTGTCACCACTCCCTCACTTTACCTGGTCTATACCCAAAATTTCCACTAATGTTCTACCCCAATTTATTATCCATTGGAGTACTCACTTCTGAGTACTATGATGCAGTTCTTTAATATTATTTGGTTGCCATAGATTTGAAGCAGAACAACCTCCCTCAGAACGAAACAAATTTCTCTAAGGTTTTTAAAAGGAGAAGAACTCTTGGTATGAAAAGATTGCTTTTAAAAAAAAAAGAAAAAAAAAAAAACAACACAGGTCCTGGTGCTGTTGGCAAGTTCTTCCACAGGTTTCTTCTCCTCTCCCCAGATGCCTACTCCCACTACCTGACCTCACCACCCAGTGACGCTCCTGCAAACACTCTCAACGCCAACATGCAGCGAGTCTCCATTCTTTATTTCCCTCCCACCTAATGTTTCCAAAAAGAAACCTATTAAATACTACATGAGGAAAAAAATTAAATATTTAAGGAAGTACAGAAACTCAGGTTACCAAAGCACTATTGCTCCCTTTCTGTCCTCAAACTTCAAGGGCAGGTCTGGTCTCCTGTCCCCCCAGCAATCAACAGGTCTTACTTTCCACCAGAAAGCAGCAATCCTCTTTCTTTCTAACTCTCTACCAAATTTCCATTCATCAACTCAAAAATATACACTCAGTAAACACTATGTGCCAAGCACCAATCTGACTCCTGGGGACACAAAGATAAACAATTCAGAAAGTTCTCTGCTCTCATGGCACTTACCATCTAGTGGACAATGATGTATAAGTACACAGGCACCTGAATATGCATACTCATGCATAAATATGAATATACACACAACACATAAGGGGGCGGGGAGTACAATAAAGACAACAGAAGGATGTGACTGGGGGTGATCAGGGTTCCTTTTCCTTGAAGCCTTCTCCGAGAAAACATACTGAAACTGAGACTTGACTGAGCTGGAGCCTGCCCTCTGAAAACCAGTGAGAGAGGAACATTCGTGACAGAAAGAACGAGTTGGAAAGGCTACAATACAGGAGAGGGCAGCAACCTAATGTTGGGTTTGTGAAGATCACTTTGGCTGTTCCGCAAGGGATGAACTGTCTGAGGACATAGGTGGGCACAGGGAGACTGATTAAGAAGCTTCTGCAATGTTCTAAGGGTGAGCCAACTGTGGCTTCCATGGCTGGAAGAAACAAAGGCTTGCAGTTTGTTTTAGAGATAGAGTCAGCTTGACTTGCTGACAGTGTGGATATGGACAATAAGGAAATGAAGGAAGATTCTGGGCGTTTAGGCACTTTCCCATTTTGTTATGGATTACAGGTCTAAAGGAACTTTTTTTTTTTCTTTTGAACTGATAGCACCACGTTGACCCATATAAGACACAATACATACATAACCTCCCCCTTCAAGCAAAATCTGCCCCTATACTCGGTGTAACGACTTGGTAACTTAAAGCTGGCAAATGATACCTCAGTGATGCAATAGTCATAAAATAAAGAATTTTATGTGGTTCTTCACCTTCAGTTTCTTGAATTAAAATTTCATAGAATATAATGACTGATGGAGATGAAAAATGGGGGAAAAAAAGTAAAAAGTGAAATATTTCTTGGAAAGTGTCCTATTCCTAATTTGATAGTGTAAATCAGAAATCTCTCCAGCATCAAAGAGAACATATGATTGGGGGGGGGGGGGGAGTGTTCTTTTAAAAACAGTTGGAAAACATTTATAATTAGGCCTTTATTTCCTAAAAAGTAGGGTTCAGAATTAAAAGAAAATGAAAGCTATTTCAGAGAATAGGACAGTCCTCCAGACGGACAGAATAGAATCTCATAATGGAACCTCAGAAGAGAGAACAAAAGAATGGAGGGGGGGGGCGCGGGGAGTTTCTCAGACAGCCAGGAAGGAAATCTCCAGCTAACAGCTGTATATTATAATTACAGGGAAATCAAGTATTATGCATTGCATTGGTTAGATTCCTTTTCTCTCCTTGAATAGTTCACTTATTACCTTTTTGATTTGGAGTTTGTGTGTATATTTATGGGAGGGGCTATCCTACACGAAAGTGATATTTTGAAAAATCCAAACTACTGTTGCATACAATATCCTACAATTTCAATTTACCTGATTGTCTCATTATTAGATTCAGAATAAAAATCTTTTAATACTACATAACTGAAATTGTACCCTAATTATTATATCACATAAGAAAAAAAAAGTCTAATTGTCCATTTCCTGATGAAGAAGTTTGATTGCTTGATTAAGATGGTGACCATTAAATTTCCTCATGAAAAATATGCCATTTTCAGTTTATAATTAGCAGACGATCTGTAGATCAACCTTTGGAAACTGTGAATATCCTATACTCAAACAATATTCCACCCAATAGTAATAATAAACTTTAATGAGTCTTGCTTTATATAATTTTTACACTGCTTATAGCAAAATGAGTTTTTAAAAATGCTGACAATTTTTGCCTCTTCTCACTGTTGTTTCTCCAATGACTAAAAGAGGGCCTGGAGAAGAGAATGCAAAATGTACTTACTAAATAAAATGTATTAATTAACAATTTCAGTACTTGCAAATCCTTTATTTTTAGTACTATATTTCACTGTATAAACACACATTATTCATTCTAGTGTGAATAGACATTCAGATCTATACATACAATGCTCCCATGAGTATTTCTGTATCTGTAGCTTGGAACCCTGTGCAAGAGGTATATGTCTAGGACTATAACTGTTGGATAGTATGCAACAGTTACAAAGTACTAAAAAATCCAGTTTCTTCACTATTCTTTATCTCCATGATCACAACACTTATACAAACTACCATTACCTCTTTATAGGATGCCTGTAGTAGCCTCCTAACACAACTCTCTGCCACTATAGTTGGTCCCCTCAGACTATACAGTGGTCACTGGAATTCTCTATTTTTTTTTTCTCACCTCTCTCCCCAGCCTAAAACATTAAGAGTTTATGTTGTACCAAGAAACCATAGATGTTTAATGAAATTAAAATTATGAACTCAAGGAAAGGAAGAGTGGAAGGTACAAGATGGCTTAACATAAACTTGTTGAATCACAGTACCAGGTAAAGCTATGCTTGAGTTAAGGAAGCTTTAAAAAAAAAAAGGCACCTAAAAGGTATTAATATGAACATCAATTAACTGACCTATCAAACAAAATAAATTTTAACCGCTTTTACACTAAGATAAAATCCAAACACAAAATATAACATTCACAATGTTTACAATCCAATCAAAACTTAAGAGACACGTGAAGAGGGATGCCTGACTATCCCAGCCCCATACAGCATGGGACTCTTGTCTTGATCTTGGGGTTGTGAGTTTGAGCCCCGTGCTGGGTGTAGAGAGTACTTAAAAACAAAAACAAAAAACAAAAGAAAAAGAGAGAGAGAGAAAATGCAATCACCTCATGAGGAAAACAGTCAAAAGAAAAGAAGCCCCAAACTGAAAAACATACAACAGCTATTGCAAATTATAGCTATTAGAAACATTGTAAGTATGGAAAAGGATTTAAAGAAAAAGTCATCAACTACACTCCAATTAATTTTTTTTCTAAAAAGAAAACAGAATCATGTTGGGAGAAATTTTTAAAGATTATTAAAAATTAAAATTTGGGGAGCACCTAGGTGGCTCAGTTAGTTGAGCGTCAGACTCTTGGTTTCAGCTCAGGTCACTCACTCACAGTTTCATGAGTTCAAGTCCTAAGTCAGGCTCCGAGTTGACAGTGTGGAACCTGCTTGGGATTCTCTGTCTCCCTCTCTCTCTGCCCCTCCCCCACTCACACTGTGTCTGTCTGTCTGTCTGTCTCTCTCTCTCTCTCTCTCTTTCTCTAAACTTTAAAACAAAAAGTTAAAATGGGGCTCCTGGGTGGCTCAGTCAGTTGAGTGTCTGACTTCAGCTCAGGTCATGATCTCACAGTCTGTGGATTCAAGCCCCATGTCAGGGTCTGTGCTAATAGCTCAGAGCCTGGAGCCTGCTTCAGATTCTGTGTCTCCCTCTCTCTCTGTCCCTCCCCATTTGCACTCTGTCTCTCTCCCTCTCTCTCTCAAAAATAAATAAACATTAATTTTTTTAATTAAAATAAAACAACTAAAAGGAAAAGATCCAACAATGTATAAAAAAGAATTATACCATGACCACATGGGATTTATTCCTAGTAAGCAAGGTTATTCCAACACTTGAAACATCAATTAATGTAATCCATCACATCAACAGGCTAAAGAAGAAAAAATATGATAGGACTATAGGAGCAGATGCAAAAAGTATTTGACAGAATCTAGCACCCACTGAGCTCAGCAAGCTACAAATTGAAGTTCTTAAACTTCATAAAGAACATCTATAAAAACCTACATCTAACCTTAAAGTTAGTGATGAGAACCTAGATGCTTTCCCCTTAAGTTCATGAACAAGGTAAGGATGTCCCCTCTTAGCACTCCTATTCAACATTCTATACAAGTTCTATTTTATGCAATAAGACAAGAAAAAGGTAAACACATTGGGAAGAAATAAAACTCATTAGCAGGTAATAGGATGTCTATAAAGAAAATCTCGAAGAGTCAACACAACAACCAAAAAATGTCTAGAACTGGGGTGCCTGGGTGGCGCAGTCGGTTAAGTGTCCGACTTCAGCCAGGTCACGATCTCGCGGTCCGTGAGTTCGAGCCCCGTGTCGGGCTCTGGGCTGATGGCTCATGGCTCAGAGCCTGGAGCCTGTTTCCAATTCTGTGTCTCCCTCTCTCTCTGCCCCTCCCCCATTCATGCTGTGTCTCTCTCTGTCTCAAAAATAAATAAATGTTAAAAAAAAATTTTTTTTTTTTAAAAAAATGTCTAGAACTAATAAATGAATTGTAACAAGGTTGCAGGATACAAGGTCAATGTAAAAAGTTGATTACACTCCTATGTACCACTAATGAAAACTTGGAATTTGAAATTTAAAACACAGTACTATTTACATTAGCACCCCCCCCCAAAAAAAATTAGGCATAAATCTAACAAAAAATGTATGGTACCTATATGAGGAAAGCTACAAAGTTCAAATAAAATTAAGGAAGATTTAAATAAATGGAGAAATATTCATGTGTATGAATAGGAAGACAATATTGTTAAGATACCAATTCTCCTCAACCTGATCTACAGATGCAATAAATCCCAATCAAAATCCCAGCAAGTTATTTTGTGGATATCAACAAACTGATTTTAATATTTATACAGAAAACAAAAGGCCCAGAATCACTAATAGTAAAGGAAAATAACAATTTCAAAATATTGATATAGGGCCAACCAGGTGGCCCAGTTGGTTGAGCATCCAACTCTTGATTTCAGCCCATTTCATGATCCCAGCGTCATGGGGTTGAACTCTGCATCAGGCTTTGCACAGACTGTGGAGCCTACTTGAGATTCATTCTCTCTCTCTCTGTCTCCCTCCCTCCCTCCCTCCCCCCCCATCCCCTGCTTGTACTCTTGAAAATAATTTTTTTAAGTTATTTAAAAGACAAAGATTGGCACCACCCAATTTCAAGACTTATTATAAAGCTATAGTCAGCATGGTATTGGTAAAAGAACAAACAAATTAATCAATGGAATGGAATAAAGAGACCAAAAATAGACACACATGAACAGAGTCAACTGATCTCTGGCAAAGAAGCAAAAGCAATAGCAATTCAACAAAGGAAAGTCGCTTCAACAAATAGTGCTAGAACTGGACATCCATACACACACAAAAAACTAATCTAGACACAATCCTTAAAAGGTAACTCAAAGTGGATCTTAGACCTGAATATAAAAACAACCAAAGTTCTAGAAGATGAATGATCTAGATGTTCTAGATGACCCTGGGTTTGACAATGAGTTTTTAAAATAAAAATTTTTTTTTCAATGTTTATTCATTTTTGAGAGACAGAAAGAGACAGAGCATGAGCAGGGAGGGGCACTGAGAGAGGGAGACACAGAATCCAAAGCAGGCCCCAGGCTCTGAGCTGTCAGCACAGAGCCCAACACGGGGCTCAAACTCACAAACCACAAGATCATGACCTGAACCAAAGTCAGACACTTAACCGACTGGGCCACCCTGGCACCCCGACAATGAGTTACATGAGTTACAATGAGATACAACATCCAAAGCACAATCCATAAGAGAAAAACATTGATAAATATGTTCAAAACATGTATCTGATAAAGAACTTGTATCTAAAATAGAGTTCTTAAAACCCAACAGTAAGAAAACCCAATGTAAAATCAGCAAAAGAGGTGCGTGGGTGGCTCAGTCAGTCGAGCGTCCAACTCTTGATTTCGGCTCAGGTCACGATCCCAGGGTGATGGCATCAAGCCCCACATTGGGCTCTGTGCTGAGCATGCAGCCTGCTTGAGATTCTCTCTCTCCCCCACTCTGTCCCTCTCCCCAGCTCGCACTCTCTCTTTCTCTCTTAAAAAAAAAAAAAATCAGTAAAAGATTTGAAGACACACCTCTATAAAGAAGAATGCAAAGATAGCAAACATAGAAAAAGATGCTCACATCTTTGCATTCAGGGAAATGCAAATTAAAACGAGATACTACTATATTCCTATTAGAATGGCTAATAACAAAAACATGCACAATATCAAAAGCTATCAAGGATGTAAAGCAACAAGAGAGCAACAGGAATGCATATTCACTGCTGGTGGGCATGTAAAATAATCTTACCCTACAACCCAGTAGTCAGAGTCCTGAGTATATACCCAACTAAGTTGAAAATTCATATCCACACAAAAACCTGCATACAAAAACTTTGTCCACAATTGCCAAAAACTGGAAACAACCAAGATCTCTTTCAAAATGTGAATGGATAAACAATCTGTTGTATACCCACACAATAGAATATTATTCAATAATTAGAAGAAATGAGCTATCAAGCCACAAAAAGACATGGAGGAACTTTTACATACATACAGCTAAGTGAAAAAAAAGCCCATCTGAAAAGGCTACATACTGTATGATTCCAACTATATGACACTCTGGAAAAGGCAAAAGCATAGAGGTAGTAAGCAGTGTGTCCCAAGGGTTGCAGGGGTAGGGAGAGGAGGATTGAAAACATGAAGCACAAGGGAAACTATTTTGTATGAAACTATAATGGTAGAATCGAGTCACTATGCATTTGTCAAAACACATAGAACTACACAATGCAAACAGGGAACCTTACTGTAAACTGTGGACTGTAGTTAATGTATCAAGGTTGGTTTGTTAATTGTAACAAATGCACCACACTAACACCAAGTGTTAACAATTGGGGAAACTGCAGTGTGCTGGGGGTGGGGATGTATATAGAACCGCATGTACTTAACGATGTGTTCAATTATTCTGTAAATCTAAAATGGTGCTTAAAAAATAATTAAGTCTATTAATCATTTAAAGGGGGACAAACATTTGAAAAGACAGTTCACAAAAGAAGATTAATGAATGTGAAAGCATTAGGCATGTGAAAATATACTCATATTATGTATTAGGTATTAAGGAAACATAATTATAATCACACTGAAATAAAACTTACACATCCATCAGAATAACTAAAGTTAAAAAGACAGGCAATGTTAAGAGTTTTTCTGGAATAACTGGAACTCTCAAACACTTTTGTGGAAATGTAAAATGGAGGAAGGGACATTTTCAAAAAGGGTAACAATGTTCTAGATCTTAATTTTGGCTGCATTTATTAAAGTTCACTAAGGTGTACACTTAAAACAGCTAGGCTTTATTCTTCATAAAATATACATCAATAAAAACGATTTTAGGAAGCAGACAAAAAGAACAGACCACCATCAAGTAACAAAAATTAGAGCTCTCTCTTCAACAGCTACAGAACACAGCACAACCATTTCAGCACTATGCTGACAGAAAACCTCTATCAATCTAGATATGCACATGTGGCAAAACATCTTTCAAGAAAGAACACAAAATAGGGGCACCTGGTAGTTCAGTGGGTTGGGCATTCAACTCTTGATTTCAGCTTAGTTCATCATCTTACAGTTCATGAGACTGAGCCCTGCATTGGGCTCCATGCTAAAAGCACAGGGCCTACTTGGGATTCTCTCTCTCCCTCTCTCTCTGCCCCTCCCCAACTTGTGCACAAGTGTGCTCTCTCTCTCTCTCTCTCTCTCAAAAATAAACAAACATTAAAAAAAAGGACACTGCTAATCTGAATAGAAACAAAACAAACATCAGTCTATATACTTCCAAGAGATACACCTAAAACAATGATTCACTGGTTGATTGAAAAGTTGGAGGAACATACAAAGAAAAGACCAAAATAAGGTGGCTTAGACATATCATCATCACATAAAACCAGATTTAAAAGCCAAAAAGTCACTACACTTTGCTAAGAAGTAAAATTAGCCAAGAAGATACATGTTATGCTGTTATATTACTTATTAACTTATCTTAAGAATATACAGAGGCAAAACCTTAACAAGCAAGGAAAAACTGAAAAATCCACTCTTTTACAAAGTGATCATATAAGCAAAACATCACTAGAATATTTGAATATCCTAACAGGTAGTGCTGACCTACTGGTTATCTATAAAATACAGCATAATTTGAGAATATACATTATTTTCAGGCACGGATGTAAGATGTAAAGTGACATGCCTTGGCCATAAGGTAATTCTTATCAAATAAGATTCTAAATAAAAAAGATCATATTCATTTAACAAAAAGCAATTAAGTTAGAAATCAATAAAATAAGCAGTGCCTGGGTGGCTCAGTCAATTAACTGTTTGACTCCTTGATTTCGGCTCAGGTCATAATCTCACAGTTCACAGGATCTACCTCTGCATGAGGCTCCTTAGGATTTTCTCTCTCTCCCTTTCTCTCTGCCTCTCCCCTGTTCATGTTCACTCACTCACTCTCTCTCAAAAATAAGTAAACATTAAGAAAAAAAAAGAAATCAATAATACAAAAAGTAGAAAATTTTCAGTTATTTTAAAATGCATTCTTAAAAAACACAGTCAAAAACCATAATAGAAATCTGGGGCGCCTGGCTGGCTCACTCAGTAGAGCATTCAATTCCTGATCTCAGGGTTGTGGGTTTGAGCCCCATGTTGGGTATAGAAATAGAAAAGAAAAAGGAAAAAAAAAGAAAAGAAAAAGACAAGAAAAGGGAAAAAAAGACAAAAGAAGAGAGAAGAGAGAGAAACAGAGAGCCAGAAAGACAGAAATCTGAAAATACCCAGATATGAACAGTTACGAAAAATATATATCAAAACTGTGAAATAGGGTTTTCAATTCAGATCACCACTTTAGGCCATTCTGCCAGCTGCTGGAAATATTATTGGCAACCAACAGCTGACTTGTCCTCAGCTTTCTGCCCAATCTTAGGGACAGCCCACACCCAATGGTGAGCTGACACCGGTGTACAAAGGTTCAATGTCATTGCCCCAATGTCATTGAAACAGTTATAAAAAACCAACTCTATATTCAGAACTCTCTGTAGGGTCAGCTAAGTCATTTGTTGAGTCTGCATCTCAACTCAACTCCTCTTTCAGTCTGGTGTCTTTCACTCCTTCACATATACTGGTCCCAAGTGTATTTCTGCAATAACTTCCAGAATCTGTTTCCAAAGGAATTCCACCTATTACAAAGGAATACATTTGAAAGGCTATTACAGTGATCGGAGCAAGAGGTGACAGGAGCTTAAACAAAAAAAGGAGCCGAGAAATGGAGAGAAGCTGATAAATTCAAGATTTGGGAGATAATGACTATCATGCACAAAGAGCAAAACCACAAAATGAAATAGAATAGTGAACAGTGAATCATGGGAAAAGCCTCATTGCTGATATCGAAACTGAAACCTCTCCACTTCCTGCCTCTGTGATACATGACACTGCACATGGCAGAACTTCCATGAGCCCTCTTATTCCCTGAACAAGGCTGGCACAGAACAAGGCTGGCTCCCACAACATGACTGCTGGGAAGCAAACACACAGGACAAAGAAATAGTCTTTGTTGCTTAAGATCACAAGAGAAGACAATAAATATGTGGAATACTAGAGGGCTTATGAACTAATGACAACTACATGGACTTGAATAAAAACCAGCATATTACTAGAGCTTTCCAAGAAAGTACAATTCAGAATCTGCTGGGAAATGTGGCTGTCACAAAACACTTGGCTACATTGAAAAGCTCCTATTGTATACACAAACAGAGGTAGTTTAAGTTCAAGCAATTTGAGGTAATGAATTCTATTATCAATGCATTACTCATGTTGCGTATACTTGGTCATAACATTTTCTACTGATCTTATTGCTGTCTTTTCTTTCCAAATCAGTAATAGTTTTAGCATTATCAACTTAGTTTTGCCATACGCTTTGGGTTAACACATTTAGACTGAGGTGATACATATTTGCATCGAATACTATCTGGGATTTATCATCATCCAGTAACTGGAATGTAAACATGTTATGTATTGCAGTCCAATTATGAATGACTCATATCTCCACTACCACTGCAGATATATAATATATATATACATTCTCTAAAAAGATACTGTAAGTGATCCTTATTATCACTTTATTTTTCCCAATGGAAAATTTTTTAAAAGTGTGAAAAGAGCACAGGATGGTTTGCCCTTCCTACGTTGGCCATACACACACAACAAAAATAACTACAGAAATATATTTAGTTTAAATAAGAATGAACCAATACTGCACACGTAAAAATACAATCAAGACAATACAATACAATACAATACAATACAAATAAGCTAAAGTAAACCAAAACATAACATGACTTGTTTTGATTTGGCAAGGAAAAGCAATTATCCTTTTTAGAAAAACTGATCTTGTCTACCTATTTCCCTCTAGTCAGGCAAATAAAAAATTAGATCCCTAGCTCTGCTCTAGGAACAAAAATAGAGCACATTTAATGTATTAATAGATTAGAGCAAAAGGGGTTCACACACAGCAAGTTTCCAAACAAAAACCAAAGGCTCAATGTTTTCACATTACTGTTGGAACATTATACACAGCCTCTTGTGTAACAGAAGAACAGAAAAAAGAAAAGGTATGCAAGAAAAACAAAAGATGAGGAAGAACTGAGAAAAGCAAAAGAGAGGCAATGGGAAAGAATATGGAAAAAATACACAGTGAGAACTTGTGAAATCACGCTAAAACCAAAACGTGTATGTTGGAGTAATAAAAGAAAATAGAAGTACCCTAAGTGACAGTGGGAAATGAAGAAAGGGGACATAGGACTCTCATTCCCCCATCTCCCAGGGATTATCATTCTGACCTCGAATGACCACATTACTTCAATGATGGGAAAAGAGCAAGGTAAAAAATCCTCACTTTTTAATGGATTTCACAAAGAACACCATTCTCTTCAACCTAACTTTTTCCTTAGGCATTTCTTATTAAATCTCCTTAGCATATTAATCATATCTTCTACTGTGGACCTATTTGGAAAATAAATTAACAGAATGTGAGATTGAGAAGAAGGTATACAAACTGTAATAGTTCTTCAAAGATTTCTTCAATATATCTTCAACCACACAGCCGTATACCATGTGTGAAATAAACAGCATGAAATAGAGGAAATAAAAGATTTGGGGGCTTAGCCAAGTATTTTTATCCCTCTTAACACAATTTGTTCTTATGTTAAAAAAAAAAAAAAACACAAGCAACTTTTTATGTAATGATATATGTCAAAAGGAAGATGGGAGGTACAGACAGGGGAAAAGAGCCAGAACAGAGAAGAAAGCAAGACCACAGCTCCTCCCCACTAACCAGAGCCAGAGGCCATGGCAGTCTGAAGACTAATATCAAAAAGAAACCAATGGAAGGGGGCACCTGGCTGGCTCTGTCGGTAGAACGTGCAGCTCTTCATCTAGGGGTTGTAAGTTCAAGCCCCACATTGGGTGTAGAAATTACTTAGAATAAAAATCTTAAAGAAAAACCACACACACACGCACGCACACACACACGGGAGAGCCTATCTTGCTAAGAACATAAGATGTCACCATCAGAGAGAAGTGAGAAGGCAATAAGGATCAGTCACATAATCTCATACATCTGAATCTTAGATTCCTAAAACTGCCATTATCCCAGCCTAATGAATCCAAGGACAACCTTCGAGAATTGATGAACAGTTGTTAACAAGCACATACTAAATTTACTTGAATAATCTTAGATTACTTTTTAATTATCTACTTGCTGAGACTTTATCATGGTTTACTTAATGTTCCAGTTCTTCCCAGGTATCTCCATTACAAAACTCAAGATTAGGAAAGGGGGGGAGGAAGTGAGAAAATCTCTGTCAAATTATGGTCTATAAATATTGTGAAAAAAAAATTTAATGTATGACTACTTAATTCATTTGTATACTGATATACACATTTCTATTTGTATTCATTCACTGAATAACCACTTGCTGAATACATACTATGTGATAAGGATTGTCTTAAGTACTAGAAATGCAAGGAAAACTAACTCACATGGTCAACTTTATTACAAAACAGTAACTAAATGAACATAAAACAACCATTTGCAAAGATAAATAGAATCTGTTTAATGCAGGGAATCCCATGCTATTTTAAGAGAAAAGCAATCCATCAATATACTTCAATAAAAGCGGCAAGGAGATATTTCCATATTGAAATAAGTCCTGAGAACATTGCAGGACAAAGAACACACTTTATGAGATACTGTTTGGTTTGATATTATTTTATACTTTCCTTAAAAATGCTTTATAACCCAATCATTCAGTCCTTCATGCCTTTTAATAAATATTTGAGGAGGGGCGCCTGGGTGGCGCAGTCGGTTAAGCGTCCGACTTCAGCCAGGTCACGATCTCGCGGTCCGTGAGTTCGAGCCCCGCGTCGGGCTCTGGGCTGATGGTTCAGAGCCTGGAGCCTGTTTCCGATTCTGTGTGTCCCTCTCTCTCTGCCCCTCCCCGTTCATGCTCTGTCTCTCTCTGTCCCAAAAATAAATAAACGTTGAAAAAAAAAATTTTTTTTAAATAAAAAAATAAAAATAAATATTTGAGGAAAATGTGTATTTTTCTAATGTTGTGCAAAGTATTCTATATATATAAGGCCTAATTGGTTTATAGTGTTGTTCAAGATCTGTATTTCCTTACTGATTCTCTGAAGATATTCTTTTTGTTGTTGTCGTTGTTGTTTTGACTTAAACAGCAAACATTTATTTCTCATAGTTTTGGAGGCTGAGAAATAGAAGATTAAGTTGCTAGCAGATTCAGCGTCTGGTAAGAACCTACTTCTTGTTTCATAAACAGCCAAGAGTCCTCACATGGTGAGAAAGGCAAGGGAGCTCTCTGGGGTCTATTTTTTTTTCATGGAATTTTTAAAAATATAATCTATTGTCAAATTGGCTTACATACAACACCCAGTGCTCATCCCAACAAGTGCCCTCCTCAATGCCCATAACCCACTTTTGCCTCTCCCCCACTCCCCCATCCACCCTCAGTTTGCTCTCTGTATTTAAGAGTCTCTTGTGGTTTGCCCTCCCTCCCTCTCTGTAACTATTTTTTCCCTTTCCCTTCCCCCATGGTCTTCTGTTAAGTTTCTCAAGATCCACATATGAGTGAAAACATGAGATTCTGCCCTTCTCTGAATGACTTATTTTTCTCAGCATAATACCTTCCAGTTCCATCCACGTTGCTACAAATGGCAGGATTTTTCTTTCTCACTGCCAAGTAGTATTCCATTGTATATATAAACCACATCTTCTTTATCCACTTATCAGTTGATGGACATTTAGGCTGTTTCCATAATTTGGCTATTGTTGAAAGAAAGTGCTGCTATAAACACTGGGGTACATGTGCCCCTATGCATCAGTTCTCCTGTAATCCCTGGGTAAACTCCTAGTAGTGCTATTGCTAGGTCGTAGTGTAGTACTATTTTTTGTGAAACCTCCACACTGTTTTCCAGAGTGGCTGCACCAGTTGTATTCCCAACAGTGCAGGAAGGTTCCCGTTTCTCCACATCCTCGCCAGCAGCTGTAGTTTCCTGATTTGTTCATTTTAGCCACTCTGACCCATGTGAGGTGATATCTCAGTGTAGCTCTGATTTGTATTTCCCTGATGATAAGTGATGTTGAGCATCTTTTCATGTGTCTGTTGGCCATCCAGATGTCTTCTTCGGAAAAGTGTCTATTCATGTCTTCTGCCCATTTCTTCACTGGATTATTTGTTTTTCTGGTGTTGAGTTTGGTTAAGTTCTTTATAGATTTGGGATACTAACCCTGTATCCAGATACGTCATTTGCAAATATCTTTTTCTGGGGTCTCTTTTATAAGGATGCTAATCCCATTCATCAGGGCACATGGCTCTGTCCTGATGACCTGATCACCTCCCAAAGACCCCACTTCTAAATACCATCACATTGAGGATTAGATTTCCACACATGAATTTTGAGAGGACACAAACATTCTGTCTATAGCAATTGGCTAGAACCAGCCGTGTGTTAGAATTGGCTTTTATTAGCTCAGAAGAGCCAACTGCTAAATTTTCAGGAAACTTGATAATACTCAAAATGCACCACTTTCTAATTATTTTCCTACACCTGGCTATATCTATGTTCTTGATGTTGTGTTGGCATGGTGGAAATACTACAAAATGGCATGCTACTGCACTTCTCCAAGTTCCACGTCCAATACTGTCTCACTGGTAGGGCGCCTGAGTGGCTCAGTCCGTTAAGTGTCCAACTCCTGATTTTGGCTCAGGTCACGATCTCACGGTTCATGACGTCAAGGCACATGTCGGGCTCCACGCTGACAATACGGAGTCTGCTTAGGATTTTTCCTCTCCCTCTGCCCCTTTTCCACACATGCACGTTCTCTCTCTTCCTCTCAAAATAAGTAATAACGTCTCATTGGTAACTTGAAATTGGCTATGGTAGAAGTAGTGACATCATGGAAATCAGCAAACTTTCTACAAATCAAGGATTTTTTTTTTTAACTGGAAGGCACATTGTTCAACTTTATTGGTGAGAACTCCCCACACCTGTCAGAATGGCTAAAATTAACAACTCAGGCAACAACAGATGTTGGCTGAAGTTTGAGGTGTTCAAGAAAGCCGGTGTAACTAAAGTATAGCAGGCAAGGCGGGGAGTAGTATAAAATGTGATTGGAGAGAAAGCAGGTGCCAAATCATTTGGGGTTTGTAATCAGGCTAAGGAATTTTGATTTTATGTAAGTGCAAGGAAATGCCATTAGAGGGCTTCAAGCAGATACGGAGTGGGATGAGATGGGGGTGTGTCATTATTTAGAGTTTTCAAATATCACACTAACTGTTATGTGAAGAATGGCTTTGAAGTGTTTAAGAAAAGAAGCAGAGAAACTATTGTCACAGTCCCCGAGAGGACAATGGTAGTTTGGGAGAGGGTACTAGTCGTACAGATAGTGAGTAGTGAACACAGGAGGTATTGTGAATGAAGGACTGACAGTATCTATTGATATATTGACATTAGGATGACAGGGCAATGGCACCAGGATAGATCTTGGGTTTTAGCTTTAGCCACTGAGTAAATGGGAGTGGCATTTACTGAGATGCAGAAATTGTGGACGAAGCAGACTTAGAGGATGGTGAATCTGGGTATCAGAAAACATTTATTTAAATCGGACATGATCTGCAATTGTTGAGAAAGACGTGCCAAAGAAAAGAATCAGAACAGTCTGGAAGTTAAAGGGCAGGTTAAATGACAGGTTTCCGATTTACAATTTCTTTTCCTTTCACCAATCAATTCAGCTTGATTGTATTAAGGACCTTTGATCCAGTAAAAAAAGATCAAACTTTAATGCAAATCAGTCTTACTGATTACTGTTGTCTATCTCTGGGGTTAAAGATAAACCAGGGATCAATAGCCCTGTATCTGTAAACTTAGAGAGGTCAAAGGAAAAAATCAGGAGTGAGAATGAAGGAGACAAGGCAGACCAAAAATCAAGTACACAGAGGTAACATATTAAGCCCTAATGGTCTCTCACCCTGTCGACCATACGAAGCTGTTTCTTTAATGCCACATATAACATGCTTAAGTGACTCACAGTATTTTACACCAAGTGGTGACTGAAATGTTAGCTCTCATCCTCTAATCCCATTAGTTTAGGAAAAGTATAATGAAAAATCGATAGTCTTTGGAGCTAAATGAACCTATATTTAAAAGCAGGTCCACCACTCAGTAGCTCTGTGACCTTGAGCAAATTACTTACCATTTCTAATCCTCAGTTTCTTAAATGTAAATGAAAATAATTAACCCAGGAATTAGCATTAGAAATAACATTCACAAAGTGCCTGCAACATGGAAAAAATGCTCCATAAACAAGAGCTACTATTATGTAAAAGACACCTAATTCATCAATGCTCAAGGCAGTTAGCTTCCTCCTTTGGCCTCACAGATTCCTGTTTCCAGGAGAGAAGACTCAAGAGAGGAGGGAATCACAGAAAAGCCCAATTTCATTTTCTCCAGGTAACACAGAAAGAAGGAAAGCAGAAAAATATGTCAATAGGTATATATGACATCGTCAATCTGCTACCCATAAATAGACAGTTTCAAAGGTTTGATTATAATTCAGTTGTTTAGAACTAGGAGCATATTTTCCTGTGGAATCAATGTTTAATTCAACTCGTAAATGAATTCATCAAAGCCCATCAAAATCATAATGTAGTTAAAGTGTGATAGATCTCAATAAAATGAGTAGAAAACAAAACTGATGAATCACCAAAAAATACAAAATACTGAGAGTGGAATAATATTTAATTTCATTTCATTTATTTTAGAAGCTGGCACTTCAGGGAAACAGTTTTATGGGAGGTTTCTGTGGTGATTCAGGGGGGTTTTCAGGGAAATTCCAAGAGCTTTATAATAGGCTGATGACCCTGGTTCTTTATTATGTTTTATTTCACCTCAAATTTTATGGCTTCCCTTTCTTTCAGCATAAGCAAAACACTAGCACTGTTAGACTTCACAGCCATGATTATGATCATTTATTTCACAAATGAGAAGGTATAACTGGAGAAGAATGAGAAGATAGGAAAGAGGAAGGAGTCATAAAGGTTGCGCCTAAATATAAAGAAAAGAGCCTGCGATGGAATTCGGTAACTCCTTAGCTCAAAGGGGAGCAAAGCACAGCATTAAAATACTGAGGAAAGCCAGGTGATGAGAACTGTTCAGAGTCCCACTATGATTAACTGATTATTTTAAAGGTCACAGATTATTTGGGGGAAAAAAAGAAAGAAAACATAAAGGACAAGACATGAAAAAGCAAGCAAAGCCATTTGCAGCCTGCCATTTACACAAAGGAAATGCTTAAGAGGTGAAGATTCATAATTCGAAATAAAGCATGCCAATACAATTCAAGATTTTCTTCCAATCCCTTTCATTTCTCTAAATTTATCCAAATATTCTGTCCTTTTTATGTAGATACTATTATGTTAACAGTACTAGTCTATCTTATTCTGTAGTTAATAACAATACCACCTACACTAGAAAGATGACTTCTTAAATCTACACGTATACAGTAGAATGAAGTGAAATTACTTTAGAAGAAAGTCTCCTCAAAAGCCAGCAGGTATATGCTACCTGCCTCTTAGGCTGTGAGGAATGACAGTGATTTCAAACTTCAGAGAGACGCTTTTGATTTTCTCAAAGAAATAAACCACGAATCAGTTCCATGCAGTCCAACTTATTCAGCAATCCAGCAAATCTTCCTGTGAAGTACTGAAATGTTTTTTTGAAAATGTTGATGTGTCAGAAGAAATGATTAAGGAAGAGATGTTATAGTCAGATAAAATAAGATTTTCTAAGACTAGGTCTTAAATCCAAATCTGTATCAGTAGCAGCTATGTTTGCAAAACAAATAAACAACGAAACACACTTAACCATGAGCCAAACCAAAATAATTTAGCCAGACCCAACCAGAAACAGGGACACAACAAGCCAACAACTTTCCAGATCACTAAAGAACTGTTCAGCTAGCCTGAGCCAATTGTAAAGAATGTATTTACTAATGCAATCGATTACTTTCAGAAATAAGATGTATATACCATGTATCACAACTCTGTAAATGTTGCCAAATCAAATGTTCTCTCAGTGGATAAAACAATTCCAAACAGTGGATCTTAATGACAAAACAGGACCAAAGAAATGTTAATGCGGGATGCTGAAAAGTTTGGCCCCATCTGTGTAGGAATGCTAAGAAGGTGAGATTTCCTGACTGCTGAGCATTGTCAGATTTCTCTCACAAACCTACAAAGTTCTGTCAAATGTATACAAATACTAATTTGATTAACACAACTGTAAAGTAACTGGATACCACCACTAATCCATGATAACAATTTGTCCTCACCTATTTTTTTAATTGGCAGATACTGAAAATATAACAGTTGTCATGAGCAATAAAGGAATATTTTTTTAAATAAGAAGTTGATAAGCCCTGCCCTAAGTATAATTGTACCCTAAAACAATCAAGTAACACAGTCATGAAAATGTCCTTCGGTTTACCATTTACTCCAATTTAGAATATCCAGTTCTGATTTCTCAAATTCTGTTTCCTAGCAAGATTATTAAAACATCTTAGGACAAGGTAAAAACTTGAAGAGCCTTGTCAAATGTGAAATCTTCATTTTAATCATTTATGTCTTTAACTTTAATAGGTTGTATTCAGCTAAATACATAAAATTTACATTATATCCAATCTCAAGAGTTAAGACAATTCCTTCCTTTAATTAGCCAGTGATTTCAACTTACAAAAGAGCTGTAATTAAAAAGTCAAATTACTCTTTAAAGTTCACTTTAATAATATGCTAATTCAGCAGATAAATTCTTCCAAAGGGACAAGTAATCAGAATCCTAAATGTATTAAAATATTATTTTCTCTATGGGGTTACTTATTACATGTTTACTCAACCGTATCTGCTGAAAGACACAGAAACTCTAGCAAAGTTAATTTAAGAACTTACCAATTTCCCTTGCAATTCTGACAGCTTCATCTGCATCCTGTAAAAGCAGGAAATGAGAGCCAACATTAATCCCATCAGCCATTGCACAATGTCTTTAGGGCAGTCATATATTGCACTACTGTCTCCTCTGATTCATTTAATGTTCAATTTTACAACCTTCTAACTCTTTTCTTTCAGAGAAATGTAAAATTAATACCATAAGTGGAATGTAAATTCTACCTCATCATTATTATATTAAGAAACTCAAAGCAGTTTGAAATGAGCTGGCAGGAAGCACTACCAGAATTGCCAAATGATTTGGTGCAGTTGCTGGAATTTAACAGCAGAATTTAGATGTTTACAATCAATACTGAATCATAAATCAGATCATTAAAGCTTGTCTACAACCAGCTTGTTCCTGTCCTCTGATATTTACATGTCATGTTTTCCTGGATTCTGTCAGCAGGGGGAGTTGATTCTCTATTGTTTCAGAGAGGCTCAAGATTTTCCAGAAATAAAAAAAGTAAATTTCCAATATCTCCAGGAATTGTCAATTGTCTCCCCAAAAATTCCTTTAGTAGTTTCCATTACTTTTTCTTTTTTATTTCATTATTTTGTCAGGTACATATTTTATCTTTATATCTTATTAAGACAAGTAATTTAAAACTTTAAATTCCATGAACCAACTTGTGGGGGAAAACTTCAAAAAAGCCAAGGAAAGCAAATGCCTCCCAAAACAGTACAAGGTAAGAGTTGATGCATGTAAGAATTATTGCCAAATACCGACCAATGCAACTGAAAGGAAAAAAATTTCCCTTGAATCTAAACCATTTCATTGATCATTAACTTTCACCTAACACGCCCAGCACAGGACACTCCTGATACATCTCCCCATGGAAAAATAAAAAGACAGCTGAAAAGAAGGTGTTACATCCAAGCCTCCCTAGTAAATATGACTTTTCTTTACAATTCAGTGATGTAAACTAATCACAGTGATGTAAACTAATCACAAGGAATAACAGCAATGTTTTGAAACCATTAGGTAGTGAGAATGCCTGAATTTTTCAAAAATAACTTTAAAATATTAAAGTGAAGACTGGTATTTTTTAAGCTTTTAAGCTAGTAATCTAAAGGTGTAGAGTAACCATGTCAGAATTCTCCCCCAAAAGGAGGGGCGGGGGATGTTTATAACTGGTTCATTTATGTCTAATAAAAAAAAAAAAAATCTTCCTTAAAAGTCTTCAGTACCTAATAACATCCCCTGAATAAGGAGGTTGGCAGGGGAAGTTGTCAGAAAAATTTAATTTCCTTTCATTAGCCAGTCTGCTCCACAAATAGGTGCTTGTTAAGTTCAAAGCAGTCCTGAAAGCAACATCAGTTTTAAGTCTCTCTCTCTCTCTCTTTTTTTTTTTACTCCAAGCAGTCACATCTGCTAATGAGATTTTCCAAATAACAATTGTTTGCAAGTCAGAGATAAATCTATACCTCCCACTCTACTCTCCCAAAAAAATCAAGGTTTACTGCTTTATTACACCTTGCTGTTTTCACTGACCCTACATTCTCCAAATTTTAGCTTAAAGGGATAAAAATCCATGAAAAGGGTCATTTAAGAATGTTAGTGGTTTCCACACATTGAGTTTGGAGGTTCTTTGTTCAAGCCAGTGACAGTTATTGGAGAATACTTCCCCTTAATAGCCTCTCTGTCAGGAAGTGTTAAAGCTGCCAAATGCGGACAATTAGTGCCTCACGAACAAAATACAGGAAGAGTGCTGGCTGATGGAGACTGGATTATAAGAAGCCTAGAAGGAAACTTTTAACATGTCTTTTCTTTCAAATGTGTAGTAGTATATTTGCAAAAGATATTCTGAGAGAAGATAAACTGCTGTCTCAAAAGTCTGTTATCTTGAGAGAACTGACAAACAGGCAAATGTTAAAAGATAATGCACAGAATTCATTAGTGATATTTATTATGTACACATTGTAGATGTGTGTATATAAAGAGATATCTATTTACACAAAGCACAACTTATAAAAATTTTGACTGTCACAAATCCAACATTTCTATAAATAACCACAAAACAATCCTGTCTTTTAACTTAATCAGTACGTTACATTTCCTTACCATGATGTGTTATGCAATATTTGGGACCTTAAAAAAAAAATCATGATCAGGGCACCTGAGTGGCTCAGTTGGTTAAGTGTCTGACTCTTGGTTTCAGCACAGGTCATGATCTCACAACTTGTGAGTTCAAGCCCCACATCCAGCTCTGTGCTGAGGGCACAGAGCCTGCTTGGGATTCTCTGTCCCCTTCTCTCTCTCAGCCCCTCCCCTGCTCATGCTGTTTCTCTCTCTCAACAATAAACAAACATTTAAAAAAAATCATTAAGATTCAGGTTTAACTGGGCAATCTGTATTTTTATCTGACAACTCTTAAAAACAATTTTTTTCCTACTATGACAAGCAAATTTTACTAAATGCACTTCCAAGTAAAATCAAACTGCCTTAAAAATAAATTTTTCACTTGTCATTCATTTATCCCAAGATACTTTATTCAGGACATAGTATATATATTATAAAGCTTGAAGACCTAAATCTCTCAACCCAGCAATTTCATTTTTAGGAAGCTATCCTATACACATAGGCACATGCATGCACACAGAGAGATATATAAATAAAATTATTTTTAATTTGTTGCTTGTGATTTGATAAGAAAATCAGAAAAACAATTTTAAAGGTTTTCAGTAAGGGACTGGTACCAAAAAGGATACATACATGAAATGGAATATGCCATAGTCTTTTAAAAGTTTTAAAAGATGAGGTTGATCCATATGTAATACTATGTGAAATAGTTCTTGCACCCACAGAAGAACTTAACAGACTTGTTTAATAAGGGAAACTGAAAGAGAGCAAACAAACCAACCGAGAACTGAAATAAATGGCACATGGAAACAAACAGTACTGAGGGAGATAGGGAGGGAGAACATGTTTTAGACAGACTGCCCAGAAAGGGTCTTCTGGGGGTGCCTGGCTGGCTCAGTCAGTAGAACGTGTGACTCTTGATCTCGGGGTTGCGAGTTCGAGCCCCAACTCAGAGGCAGAGATTACTTAATAAATTAAAAAGAAAAAAAAAGAATCCTTCTGAAGTGAAATATAAACTAAAGCCTGAAGAAAACAGTCGCTGCCATGGGAAGATTAGGGAAAAAGAAGTGTAGACAGAAGGAACAACATGAACAAAACCCCAAATTTGGAAGCCATTTCCTATGTTCTAGAAACCAGGTCTGTGAGGTGAACACTGAAGACAAAAAGCAAGTGGCAGAAAAGGACAGTATAAAATCCGGTGGAAGGCATGGCCTCTCCAGCAGGACCTTTTGAGACTCAGGACACAGTTCCAAATGCCTTGGCTCTATGCCAGGGAATGAGGACTAGGGTTTAGGAAGGTAACTCTTCCACTTCAAGAATATGCCAAATATAGTGTGTGCCATGGGGGAAAGCAAGTTGTAGGATAATATATATATGACCTTATCCACATTAAGATAGAAAAATACCTTGGAATGCTCATCAAAGGTCATGTATGGACATATTCAACCACCTCAGCTTGAGTTACTGCTCAAAAATAGGATTAAGAGTTGGAGAAGAGGCAACTTTGACTTATGGCTACAGACCCTTAGGTAGATGTTTAACTTTATTACCAGTAAGATCAAAATTTCATACTTCATACCTCTTTCACAATTTAAAAATTAAACCAGCCACACTTGAAGGTGTTATTCAATCTACTTAATGATTTCCAGGACATTAAATGTTATCACAACAAACTAGTATTCCCAAAATGTGCTTAAACTTTTCATGACTCCCCACTGCCTTAGAACCAAATTTTAATTCCTTTACTTTGTGTCAGTACTTGATCCCGCCTGCCTGTGCCACCAGTCTTGTCCCCAGTCCCTCCCTACCTCTGCTTTCCTTCCCACCCCCAAGCCCACACAGGCATTCCTCCAGCTGCCTGGCCTTTACACCTCCTCCTCAGCTCATCCAGAAACCCACTACTCTTCCGCCCCCTTCCACCAATCCAACTCTTACACTATACGCCCCATACCAGGCCCTGACGACAGGAGGGAACTAGAAAGGCACCATGCCAGCCTTCATGTAATTTATAGTCTAGTGGAAAAGACAGACCCTTACATGACACACAGTGGCTAAGAAATCATTATTGAGATGCATGTTACGCAGAAGTGAAGAGGGCGTGTGACAACAGGGAATCTCTAATTTAAAAACAGAGTTCCTGGAAACTTCTCAGATACTGCAACTATGAAGAGAGACCTGCAAATGAAAGAAAGGGTGGAACAGAGTCAGCGGGGCTGGGGCCTGAAGAGTAAGCCAACTGTACAAGGAAGCAGAGCTGCCACAGGCCACAATAAAGACACTGAACTTCAGCCTAAGAGCAAGAAAACCGAGTCCCCACTATGGCTGCATTCTGAAGAATCTGAGCTTATAATTTGCTCATTATTTTGAGTATTGTCTACCCTCTTCATTTCCCTACCACATTAAAGTACAACCTCCAGGAAAGCAGAAATCACTAACCGGTGCAGTGATAGATTTTAAATGCCTACAACTGCCTGACACATAGTAGTCATTCGATAAACAGCTGTTGAATAAAAAGACTATGAACACATGAATAGTTTAGAGAGAGGCAAGAGGGATGTGAGGACTTTAGTTGGGAAGCTATAGTCCAGATGAGAGAAAAACTACCACTTTCAAACACAGGGGTGCGTGCTTCACATCTCACCGAAACCTCACCTTCTCTAGAAAGCCTCTCCAGCCCTTCTACACCAGGTTAGGTGCCATTGCTGTGCAACATTACACTCTGCCCTTCAATTATGACAGCCCCTATCACTTAATCTCCCTGACAGCAATGACTAGGTCTGCTTGCTCTCTATGAAATCCCCAGAGCTCAGCAAGTCAATACATCCACACGTTATTTGTTGAATGAATAAACAACTATGCATCAGCTTCCACAGAAACCAGCCTGTTGCAGTAGGTGCCAGCACCAACAGAAGGGCTCATCTCCAGAGCATCAGTGTTTGAAGCAAATAAACTTCTAACCAAGGAGATGTAGTGGCTTGTTCAAATCGACACATCTAAGTGATATACAGCAAGGGAAGTACCATTTGGTAGCTCAGAGCAGGAGCTCAAGAACCAGATGGGCTAGGGTTTTGCTTCAGTTTAACACAAAGCACACTCAATGAAGTACCACTGCCACTGGGCAAAACCAAGCCCAATATGTGCCCTTGTCTTTTTATCTTCAGTCAAGCACTTTTTTTTTCATGTTTTATTTTATTTTTGAGAGGGAGAGACAGCATAAGTGGGGGGAGGAGCAGAGAGAGAGGGAGACACAGAATCTGAAGCAGGCTCCAGGCTCCGAGCTATCAGCACAGAGCCCGACACAGGGCTAGAACCCACCAACTGAGAGATCATGACCTGAGCCGAAGTCAGACGTCCAACTGACTGAGCCACCCAGGCGCCCCAGACAAGCACTTTTCTTACTGCATGCTGCAGCTTCAAATGTTTGAAACTTGGGTTTCACAAAATTATTCTTTAAAAAAAAAAAAAAAAAAACTTAAAAAATAGTGCTACCCAAGCTGTAATTTTAAACAAATGTTTAATTAATTTAAAAGATCAGACTTTAGGGCGCGCTGGTGGCTCAGTCAGGTAAGCGCTGACCCTTGGTTTTGACTCAGGTCATGATCTCACAGTTCATGAGTTCAAGCCCACATCAGGCTCTGCACTGACAGTGTCGAACCTGCTTGGGATTCTCTCTCTCTGCCCTTCCTGTTCTCTCATTCTTTCAAAATAAATAAATAAATTTTCTAAATAAATAAGTGATCAAATTTTACATGGCAGTAACTTTTCAAATTGAAGGGCCACACATTATACTAAAATATAGCAGAAAACAACAGATATTCAACCTGATTTATAAAAATGTAAAATAAGTATTAAACTTGATTTTACCAAATACACTTCACTATTTATATAAAACAAATCCCTTTTAAGCAAAACATCATTACTTCTTCACAAATCCAACTTGGCAATATTTGAAGAAAAAGAATTGCTTCTACTCTTTGCTTTAGAATACTGTTTTCTTGGGGCGCCTGGGTGGCGCAGTCGGTTAAGCGTCCGCCTTCAGCCAGGTCACGATCTCGCGGTCTGTGAGTTCGAGCCCCGCGTCAGGCTCCGGGCTGATGGCTCAGAGCCTGGAGCCTGTTTCCGATTCTGTGTCTCCCTTTCTCTCTCTGACCCTCCCCCGTTCATGCTCTGTCTCTCTCTGTCCCAAAAATAAGTAAACGTTGGAAAAAAAAAATTTTAGAATACTGTTTTCTTTAAAAAAAATTTTAATGTTTATTTATTTTTGAGAGAGAAAGAGAGACAGAGCACAAGTGGGGGAGGGGCAGAGAGAAACAGACACAGAATCTGAAGCAGGCTCCAGGTCAGCACAGAGCCAGACACAGGGCTAGAACTCATGAGCTGTGAGATCATGACCTGAGCTGAAGTTGCATACTTAACCAACTGAGCCACCCAGGTGCCCCCTTTTAAGATTTTATTTTTAAGATTCTAAAGTGATCTCTATACCCAACATGGCATACGAACTCAAAACCCCAACATTAAGAGTCGCATGATCTACTGACTGAAGCAGCCAGGCACCCCTAGAACGTTAAGACAGTTCACACATCTATGCATTATATGATATACAACATGTGAAAATATTACAGGGATTAAGACAGCAGATTCCATTCAAGAAGTGTTCTATACGATAACATTCTATGATTTATTAAGAGAAAATTTCTCACAGGTGGGACAATGATCCCCTGAAAATCAAAGAAAAGTCAAATACAAAAATTTCAACACAAGGAATAAAACAAATTTGGTGCTATTAACGCCCTTATACAATTTTAAGAACTTAGAATATTTCTGTTTTTATATCAAAAGTTAATACAATTGAGAAAACACAGAAAAGTATAAAACTAAATGAAACAAATCATTAGCAATAATATTCCTGATGGCTTCAAATCAGGAAGAAGGACAAAGGAATGGTCTAACAATATCATTTGATTCTATTCTCCTAAATGATTATGATCCCTGTGGTTCTTTCTCTAATCCCAGCCTATAAACCCAGTTTGAAGGAAGCCACACTCAGGTTCTGAAGTTACTGAGCACTTGGGACACTGATGAGGTAAATATTAAGCTGTGTAATTCCAAAACAGCAGTCCCAGAAATGCAGAAAGAGTAAAGACACCACCAGAACCAGTAACTATTTCTTTTACTCCTCTCTTTGAGCATAATTTACATTAAATGAGCTCTATCATCTAACCGAAGAACAAAACAGTCAAAAATTATGTTTTACAAAAGAATACGATGGGAGGAGTGGATGATGTTGCTATATCTAAATAAGCAGATCACAAAAATGTCCAAAGGAGTTGGGGTGCCTGGGTGGTTCAATAGGTTGAGCATCCGACTTCGGCTCGGGTCATGATCTGGTGATTTGTGAGTTCAAGCCCCACGTCGGTCTCTGTGCTGACAGCTCAGAGCCTCCCCTACTCACTCATGCTCGGTCTCTGTCACTCAATAATAAACACTAAAAAAAAAAAAAATGTCCAAAGGAGTTAATAAAAATTGGGTGGTTTTTCTACAAACCTATTTGTTAATACTCCATGGCACCTACCTGGGGGGCATCCAAAGTCCAATGGCTAAGAACACAGGTGCTGGAGCCAGAAGGCATAAGCTCCGACACTGGCTCTCTGACAGCAAACCAGTTACCTCCCAGGGTGTCTCCCTGGAATTGGGTCTCCTCATCTCTAAGATGGAGATAGTAACAATACCTATTTCATAGGATCATTGAGAAGATGAAATTAGCTAAGGCTAAAGTACAACGGAACAATATGTGGCACACAGTATGCTTAGCAATGGCAGTCTGCCACCCAAGAGTCCCAAGTTTGTTTCTTCCCTGCCTGTCTTTGGTTGGTATATCTTGTGGTCATCATGCAGCCTCTGAACCCGTACAACACAGAACTATTATTGGTATTACAATACCACAAAAAACGTGCACCTGCATCCCTAGAACACTCCACAGGATCAGATGATCTGTATACTCACTATTGCCAACGAGCAAGGGAAGAAGGGCAGGGAAGGGAAGCAAAACCTATAACAAAGACAGGCAAATTCAATTCGTTATCACTGATGCTATGTTTTGCGTGCTAAAAAACAACACTGACACCCTATTTACTTCTACAGTGATTCAGACCATACATCTCCTTGCTACATACATATAGCCTACCCACTCAACCCCGAACTCTACCCTCAATGGATGCCAGTCCTGCTACTAATTCACATAAGAAGCTACTTACGGTTTACTTTCCTTGGTTGGTTCTACAACAAATCAGCAACTGTTTTGGGGGGTAGGAAATCATTGCTTCAATATAATATGGGTAAAAGCATATCTGTACACAAAAAGCATCCTCAAACTATTCTGCATTTGTGTATAAAGCAGAGCTAAACTTTCAGCAGTCCTGGGTTCAGGAAAATAGTTTCCAGCTGACTGTGTTTTCCAGACAACTCCGAGTCAAGCAGACGTCTATGTTGTCTACAGACTATACGTAGTCTATAGACTAATATACTTTCAAATCTTTCTAAATTTTAGTACACATTTCTATTATTACTGTCAGCATAGCAAACATAATTGAATCTTTTTTCAAAAATATAGAGCCTTTGAGGCATCATCAACAGAGTTCTTCTTGGTTTAGCAGGAGAAAAGGATACTGATCTCTATACTGTACTTTGTAATTATAGAACATAGCTTTTCAATTTTTTGGTTTTTTGGTTTTTTAAATGATTCCCTTCATGCTAGTTTTTGTTGTTATTTGGCTCTTTCTGCTAAAGCAAGGGTGCAGTTTGTAAAATCTGGCTAACTGGGTGACAAAAACAATGACTACTTTAAACCTACACTGCATAATCCACAAACCTCAAATTACCACACTCTGCTCTGAGATGTAATAATCCTACTATTCTCTCTTAAAGGGCAATAAGAATTCAGAGAAGTTTAATGAATTTACCCCCAAATTGGAATGCTGATAGGTATTCACAAGCAAATGCAGCAATTTCATCAATGGTGGTTCCTCCCTCTGCCCCACTCCTGACATGTACCAGATCATATAAGCTATAAATTCAGCTTCCACCAGGCACTCCACACCAGCCACTCTGCTCCATCCTAATACTTTATTTTAGGCCCCTATCATTTCTTACTGAGGAAAAGCACTTTTAATTCACTGACCAACCTCAAGTTTTGTACTGCTTCAATCCTTTTTCCACATCACAAACCAAAGTAAGTCTTCCAATTCTAGAATTCTATCATGTTAACTTTTCTACATCAAACCTTTCAGAGGCTCCCAAAGCTCTAAGGCTAACCTCCAAAACCAGGCACATAGCAGTCAAGGCCACATATACCTGGATCCTCATTTTCTCTCCAGCTTGCTCTTACTACAGACCCATACACCGCAGACCTGCAGTTTTCTAAAGCTCCAACCATCTCGGAGCTCTAAGCTTTCACGATAAGATGTTCTCACTGACCCTGGAGCTGTGTCTCCATCACCACCTTCACTCTTTAGCTAACTCACTACTGCTCAAACTTTAGAAATCATTGGTAGATCTGCCAGGATGCCCTCAAACTAGGTTTGGTGCCCCTCCTACGTGGGTCCCCTGCACTCTGAGCTCTGAATTATTAAAATGTATTATGTTGCCTGTCTACAGCCTCCTAAGGGGACTTGAAGCTCTTTGAAATCATGGTGTGCAGTTGTTATTCTTTGCTAAACAAGTGGGCTGGGGTTCCAAACCCTGTCTTCTTGAAATACACACTCTTCACTGCTCTCAAGTTCCTGAGGTCAAGTTAATAAGATGTTGAATAGAACAGAACTTGTTAAAGGCCACTTTGGTTCCTCTGCTCCCCCTCCCCACCCCCCTGCCCTACCCCCATGTGCATACATACGCTCTCTCTTTCTCAAAACTAAAAAAATAAACATTTTTTTAGAAATTGTGTTAAGATTTTAAAAGAATGTAGTAAACCATCCCTCTATACCCTCCATACAACAGCATAAACATTCAAATGGGAAAGGAACAAAAGTTTTGAAAAGAAATATAATGAATTGAAATCACATTAATTTACTCAAGTTAGATGTGAAAATTACTTGGGGGGAAAAGTAGAATATAATACAATTGCCAAGGAAAAAAAGAAATTTATCTTTAAAGATACCAGAAGCTAAGTAAAAAAAGAGAGACAGAGAGACAGAAATAACAAGGAAAAGAAAAAAAAGAAAAAAAAAACCTATGGATTTTAAAAAACACAATTATCTATAATTAACACATACATTCTTTCAATGGTAAAGTACTGCTAATGCAATTGCTAAAACCACAAGATATTCCAAAAATTTACACTGTTTATTTGTACAAGCAAAGCTCCATCTGCATAGATACCCTTAAAAGTAATCTTTTACCCAACAAGTCTAAACTATAAAATGTGAAAAGTAGTGTAGTTCCAAATGAATACAGAGTCACTACACAAGAAATCTAAATTAATAACCAAACTTAAAAAATAAGTATAGCTTCTCATATCAAATAATTAAAAGCAAACTAGAAATAATACCAGCATAAAAATTTATCAGCCAAAATTATTTTCAAATGCTTATCAGAAAACTATAACCTGCAGGTTCATTTGTGGCTTAACTAATTCAGACCATAGGTGCCAAGAACTGTGTACCATAAAGTTAACACGGTAGGAAGAATCTGACATTATTTAAGAGTATGATTGGATCTTAAAAATCACCTAAAGCATACAAGAAGACAAAACTGAAAAGATAAATGGGGTTTTTTTTTTCTTCTACTTGCTACTTTTCCTTATTTTCCAAATTAACAGAGGTTGCAAATTCAAATGCAGGTTGTCAAATGCAGCCTCTCTGAAAAGACTAGGATGCACAAGCAAAACCAACTTTATTACCTACTACAGTTAAAGATACCATCACTTTGAGGCAATCTTGGAAGTTCCACTAAGTTCTGTTCAAGACCCTAGATTCCAAAACTGTAGTGATCTTCGGATGCCTGCTGAGCCCCCCACCCAGGGGTGTCCCCAAAAACAATGGTGAGAAAAATCTCACTTTGGGGAGAGTCCCAATTTCCTTTTCAGGAACCTCAGAAACCAGGAATCTGTTGATATCATGATTAGATTTGAAATGTTTATTATTTGAAGAAGCCCTCCTTTTTATTAACAAAACTTTCCTTATTAGTAATAAAATATCCTCAGCATATCTTGTTCTAAGTCCATAGAAAGAGTTCATATGGAAGAAGACAAGTAAAGGACCTATAAATTCATCATCGTACTAGCTCCAGAAGCCAATATATTCAGATGGTTTCATCACATTGGTATCTAAATAGGATAAAATTTGCTTTGAAACCTATAATAAAACCTTGACAATCTTCTCTACCTTGTTTTGTCCATGGGAGAGATCTCCCCTTCAAATCTTAAACCACCACAGCACTGCATATTATCAGGTCTACAATCGGAGATAGCCAACCATTGGGTTGGGAGCTCAAGATGTGCTATTATGAGGTTCACATGGGTTCGTCACAGGCCAAGTCTATGCTGTGAGGCAGACTTCTCCTTAAAGGTACTAAATTCAGAAGTTATATTTATGTTCTTATCCTTCTAAATAGCATACTCTCACCTAGGATAATTCAGAATTATAGTAGACTATTTTGTAACCCTTAAGTTTAATTTATTTATTTTTGAGAGAGAGCGCATGCACAGCGAAACAGCAGACAGAATCCCAAGCAGGCTCCATGCTGTCAGCCTACAGAGCCCAACACAGGGCTCGAACCCACAAACCATGAGAGCATGACCTGAGCCAAAATCAAGAGTCAGGCACTTAACCAACGAAGCCACCCAGGCACCCCTCTTTTGTAACCTTTTGATATGGTTTGAGAGTCACCTGTGAGGTGAGGGGAAGACTCAAAATCTCAAACACCTAGTGTTCTGCTATTTTTTTTTAATACAATGAGGAAACCTCCAAAAGGAATTCAGATTCCACATTTGTTTCCTTACAAAATTCACAAGGAAGACAAAGCTCACAGGGAAGAGGAAAAGCACAGGAAAACTCAAGTGAAAAATGTGAAAAACTTACATCTCTCTCAAACCTCCTGGTCTTCATCCTGCTATTCCTTTTCCTCCGTCCTGTTTTCCTCCATTTGCCCCTGCCCTGCTCTTTCTTCCACTGACCTGCTCCCTTATTCTTCTAGTTGGCCAGAAACCCTCAAAGCAACATTACCTTTTAAAATTAAGATACTATCGGGGTGCCTGGATGGCTCAGTCGATTGAGTGTCCGAATTTGGCTCAGGGCATGATCTCACAATTCATGAGTTTGAGCCCCACATCAGGCTCCCTGCTGTCAACACAGAGCCTGCTTCAGATCCTCTCTCTCCATACTCTCTCTGCCTCTCCCCCCCTTTTCAAAAATAAAAAACATTAAAAAATTTATAAATAAAATTAAGCTACTGTCAGAACAGGGCCAGCCTTGAGGGCTACATTAAAACTTTGGTCTCTCCTGAACTAAGTAGTATTAAAGACTTTCCAAAGCTTACACAGATTAGACAGATATTTACAAAGAAATTGAGGAATGTATAAATAATCTAGGGCCCTCATATTTGTATCAGTTGTTCATATTGCTTCTAAGAACCTCAGATTAAAAAACTATTAGAGGAAAGGGAAAAATGGAAAGACCTGAGAGTGACTTCAGACTCCTAATTGCACAGGAAACCAGAGAGGTTTCGATACTGGAGTTTCGAACTGGAAATTATGGGAAAGGTGCTTGGGAAGCCACTACCGAAATCTTTCCTATGGAAACAGGCTGGACTCTAATCCAGTTGTGCTAGCAAAGAAAGGATACATTTATTGGGCTCTTCAGAGAGAACTCTTCAGTACCTTTAGATAGCATTCAGGAGTAGACCATGAAGCAGTTATCATCCATTTCCCTCCTCAATTGTTGTGAGTAGCCTTAAGCCAGAAACTGAAAATTTTATAAACAAGCAAAAAACTGGATGTATATAGTCATATAGTCTGATCTTTACATTTTGAAAGAGCCTGAAAACAAAAGCAGAATAAGACCCAGAATAAACTGATGGACTTACAGATAAAACTAGATGTTCCCACTCCAGAAATTAAAGCAATCTTTTGATAAAGACACCTGCAGTATTGTAAACAGAAGTGACAATGAATAAACCATTTTTCTATATTAGCCAAGAAAATGAAGATAAAAAATATATAATAGACAATGTTGAACAGCAAATCAAGTACCTATTTCCCATTTTACCCCTCAACTTACAAGAAATTTCACTAACTAGTTATTAGTGATACGAGTAATACACCATAACTTTAAGCCCAGCCACTGTTACACAAGCTCGTTCTCAGAGTCAACAAAGTACTCAGATCATGAGTATCTCTAATAACCTTCAATTTACCATGTCCCAACCCATAGCGGTCACCGTGGGACCTTGGTTCAAGGAACATTCCTTCTCCCTACAAGACACTACATTCACTAATTTCATAAGAAAGCATATACAATACAAGCAGAATTTCCAGATCATATGCTCTCCTAATGACCACATATGTCAACTCCTAAGGACTCTGCTACTCACCCTCAAGACAGAATTAGTTTGGACTCTCATTAAGTCCAAATTGAAGATTTCAAGAAGGCCAGATTTCTTGTTAGAAAACAAACTACAATTAAACCAATAGAAGTATTGGGTCTAAATAGATCACAGTGCGTAATAAGCCACCTAAACCACTATCTGAACTTGCACAAGTCACTGAAACAAGAATGTAAAGAAGGACTAAAGAAAAACTAAAACCCTACTCAAGACAGCCTAGTAAAGAAAACACTTGTCAATACTCTGCTCAGAGTTTTTTAAGTCTGCAGTCAAGGTGTGGCTATATTATATTTTCATTTAGAGGTTCAACTGGGGACAAATCCAAACTCATTCAGGGGGTTGGCAGAATTTATTTCCTTGTGGCTGTATGACTCAGCACCCCACCTTTTTGTTGGCTTTCAGATAGAGATCGCCCTCACTCAGATCCTTAGAAGCTGCCCATAGTTTACTGCCACATGCACGTCCTCAATATGGCAGCTTACTTCTTCAAGCCAAAAACTACAATCTGTTCGCTAGTCCACTAAGATGGAACATAATCACAGCAGCAATACCCAACTACTTTGCCCCATAATGCAACTGAATGCGGTGATATCCCATCCCTTTTGCCCTATAACATAACCTAATTCAGCGAGTGACATAGTATCACCCTTTGCCATATTCTAACAGAGAAGCAAATCACAGGTTTTACCCAAATGGAAGAGGAAAGCCTTTTACACAAAGGCTTGGATGCCCTGCAGTTCCTCAAAAAGGTAAACATGGAATTACCATATGATCCTGCAATTCCACTTCTGGGTAAATACCTCAAAGAACTCAAAACAGATATTCAAATAAATATTTGCACACAAATGTTTGCACTAATATTATTCACAGTCACCAAAAGATGGAAACAACTCAGACATCCATCAATTAATGAATAGGCTTTTTTTTTAAGTGATTTACTCCTACTATGAAATATTATTCAGCCATAAAAATGAAATACAGATATATGCTACACATGGGTCCTATATTCTTAGTTTATTATTAAACCTATCTAAAGTCCTTATTTCCATATATTTGTAGTTATGTAATTTCCATTTAATTCTATTAGAGATTCAAATTCCCTGGTGAAAATCTTTACATGTTAATCTATTTTTCTCCACATTTTCTTCAAATTTTTTTTAACATACCAATCACATTTATTTTATAGTTCTTATCCCTAATTCCAGTATCTGCAGCATACGTGGATCTATATCTATTGTCTATTTTACTTTTTCTCTTGGTTTTTCATTACATTTTCCTTTCTTATGGTGTGTCTAATAAATATGTACTAAAGGACAAATAAAGTGTATACAGTGGTTATACGTGTAAAAATCTATCTCTTAGAAAAGTATTCATCCAACAAGTATTTAGTGAGCACCGACTGTGTACCAGGTACCACTTATAAGTGATGCAGTAATAAAAAGAATACAATCCCTTTCAGCAAAGAGTTTACAATCCAGTGCAGGCTGTAGGCATTTAGCCCATCATTAAAATGGGCAAAAAGGCCCATAAAATCTGCACTCCCCACTATACCTTACTTCAATTACCTCGTCTCTGACTTCTCTCTCCCTTGATCACAGAAGCCACATGACTCCTTGCTGTTTGTTCAACATCAAGTACCTTTCAACCTCAATACCTATATCTTTTTTCTTCTTTCTGCCTAGTATGCTCTGCTCTTCCTGCTGCTAGCCACATGACTTGCCCTGTCACCTCTTTAGATGGCTTGCTAAAGCGATTTAAAATTGTCAATAGATTCACCCACTCCCCAGCATTTCCTCTTCTCATTCCCTGTCTTATGTTTCACCATAGCATGTACTGTTTATTATTTGTTTATTGTCTGTCTACTTCTTCTATAGTATAACCTCCATGAGGGCAGAAGTTTTTTTATTGCTGTTGTTCATGACAATATCCATAGCACTTCAAATAATGCTAGACAAACAGCGTGCACTTAAATACTTAGTAGATGAATGAATGCATGATTTAAAATGTGACGGGCAGGGGCACCTGGGTGACTCAGCCAGTTAAGCATCCGACTCTTGGTTTCAGCTCAGGTCACGGTCTCACAGTTCATGACATCAAACCCCGCATTCCACTGACAATGTAGAGCCTGCTTGGGATTCTCTCCCTCCTTCTCTATCTCTCTCTCCTCCCTTCCCCTACTTATGCACACATACGTGTGTGCTCTCTCACAAAATCAATAAATACATGAATGTTTTTAAGTATATAAAATAAAATGTGATGGGAGAAGTGTGGGGTACTAAGAAAAGATAGCAGGGGCCTTAATCTAATCTAGACAGTCAAGGGATGTCTTTGTGAGGAATGTATGTTTAAGCCAACACCTAAACAATGTGGAGACCATCAAGAATGAAGACAGAAGCAGAATCAACACACACGACAGAATGTAGCACAGAAGTTTCAAGAACCAGAAAGGTGTCTTACATGGCTAGTCTACACAATGTAAAGGGTGAACTGGCACGCTATCAGTCTGAAGAGAGAAACCAAGGCCAGCTATTAAAAGGATTTAAATGAGAAGCCATTCACAAGTTTTTAAACACAGTCATATAGCTGAATTTGGATTTCTGCAAGCTCTCTCAAGCCCCCAGTGTTGAAAATTTATTAGATGGGACCAAGACTGGCTACAAAGAGACGAATTAGAATGTTGACAAAGTAATCCAGATTAGATGATGGTAACTGGAACTTGGGGTTAGCATGAGCAAAGAAAGAAGTAAATGGATCAGAAAGATCAATAGATGAATTCTCTGTAGTGGTATTTATCAAGAATGACTCTACATGTCTAGCTTGAGGAAAGATGTGGAAACCACCACCACTTTCCCAGGCATAAAAGAATCAGGTTAAGAAGTTTACAGCAAGAGTCTGCAAACATTTTCATAATGGGCTAGGCAGTAAATATTTCAGATTTGGTGGGTGACATAGTCTGTCACAATTACTGAACTCAGTCATTATAGTGAAAAAGCAGCCATTGGCAATATGTAAAGGAATGAGCACGGCTGTGTTCCAATAACACTTTATTTATAATCAGGTGTGCCAGAGCCATAGCTCGCCAATCACTGGTTAGAGAGAAAATTCTGAGCTGAGCTTTCAACCTGTTACTATCAAGGTACCTCAGAGGCATTGAGCAGAACTGTTTCAGAAGCACCTGCAAATGTAGTTCTGAAGTTCCAGAGAGAGCTAGCACAGATACAGACAGGTTCCAGACGTAAGACTGCCCCAGGGCAAGTGTGTACAGTAATAAAAAATTTCCTTCTCAGAACCCAAAATAAAACCAACATTTACAGAACAAACATAGGAAGAACAATCAGCATGAAAACTAAGAATAAGCATTCAAAATACGCTAAAAAATACAAAAACAAAACCAGAATGAGTAGTGTGTCAAAAGGGAATATTTTGAGGAGAAAATGATCGAGAGACTCAAATGCTTCAAAAAGATAGAGAGAAGATCAGGATTACAAATTATAAACTGAATTTAGTGAAAAGGAGAGGTTGCTGGTAGCCTTGGCAAGAGAAAGTTCAATGGGAATGAGGAAAGAAGCCAAACTATGGCAGATTAAAGACTGAGTGAAAAGTGTAGAAATGAAAGCAAGTGAGGACAATTCTTCTAAGATGTGTGGCTGTGAAAGGGTAGAGATAACTAAGGTGACAGCTGTGAAGGGGCAGGGGGTTACTGTGCTCCAGGAGGCAGAGGAACACATTTCTTTCCACTAAACTGGAAGCAGTGGTGAGGGATCATGGGTATTGTGTTTATCACCACCTGCTTCCCGGTTAGCCTGGGATCAGTACATTTGTTGACTGAGGATTTTTAACAGCAAGGGCAATAGGAAGTTGCTGAAAGACAAGTTTTAAGATACGGAAGAGGGAAAAGATAATCAGTAAAAACTATAGCCCATGAAGTCTATAAGGGATACATCTAGAGCCTGACAGGAAGAACTGGCTCTACTGAGGATAACAATACCTCTTCCTTATAACAAAAAAACAAAACAAACAAATAAAGGATGAATACAGATTAAGGTAAACATGGGCAAGAAGTGGAGGATATTAATAAGGGCCAAGCTTGTTCACTGTCCTGTAACACATGAAAGGTTCCTGCACAATAAAGAATTGTCCAGCCCAAAAACTAACCATAGTTAACACTGAAATTTTAAGTTTTTATAGATTAACTCAAATCACAGATTAAAGCCTACATAGGGACACTCTTCTAATCAGGGAGGGAAAAAAAAAAAAACCCGTAACTTTTCCCCGGGAAACACATGCATACACACACACACAAACCCACTCACTTCAATTTCTGCATTTCTTAGAAACCTTCAGCTGTTGAAGCTGCTTACTGAGGAACTATGTTTAGGATCTATGATCATCCATAGCTGTATCACTTTCTACCAGAAACACATTTATAATTTATGTGTTATGCATATGGACAGAAACTCAACATAAAGATACACAGAGAACATGATAATCCTTCAAACATTAAACACATATCATCATTAAATGAAATCCAGAGATCTAAGAGAACATTTTTAAATCACCAAGATTTTTCCTATTAAATTATAAGCCAATACTGCTCATGACTAAACAGGAGAAGATATCTGCAAATGACACATCCAATAAGGGGTTAATATCCAAAATATATAAAGAACTTATACAACTCAACACCAAAAAACAATCTGATTAAAAATGGGCAGAAGACCTGAATAGGCACTTTTCAAAAAAAACAAAAACAAAAAAAACAATACAGATGGCCAACAGACACATGAAAAGATGGCCAATATCACTAATGATCAGGGAAATGCAAATCAAAACCACAATAAGATATCACCTCACACCTGTCAGCACAGCTAGACTCAAAAAGACAAGAAAATAGTGGCTTAGTCAGTAAAGCATCTGATTCTTGATTTCAGCTCAGGTCATGATCTTCTAGTTTGTGACTGCAAGCCCTAAGTTGAGCTCTATGCTGGCAGCACAGAGCCTGCTTGGGATTCTCTCTCCCACTCTCTCTCTACCCCTCCCCAGCTCATGCGCACACATGCACTCTCTCTCAAAATAAATAAGTAAACTTAAAGTTTCAAAAAGCAATAACAGGTGTTGGAGAGGACATCAAGGAAAAAGGACCCTCATGCACTGTTGGTGGGAATGTAAATTGGTGTAGTCACTGCAAAAAAACAATATGGAAGTTCTTTAAAATATTAAAAATGGAGGGGTGCCTGGGTGGCTCAGTCAGTTAAGTGTCCAGCTCTTGATTTCAGCTCAGGTCATGATCTCACAGTTCATGAGTTCGAGCCCCACTGACAATGCAGAGCCTACCTGGGAATCTCTCTCCCTCCCTCTCTCCCTCTGCCCCACCCTTGCTCATGCTCACTCTCTCTCTCAAAATAAATAAATAAAAATTTAAAGAAGTGAAATATCCTATGATACAGTGATTCCACTACTGGGTATTTACCCAAACAAAACAAAATCATGAATTCAAAAAGATATATGCACCCTTATGTTTACTGTAGCATTATTTACAATAGCCAAGATATAGAAGCAGCCCAAGTGTCCATAGATAGGCGAATGGATAAAGAAGAGGTGACGTGCGTGCACATACACACACATATACACATACATATACACATACTGGAGTATTACTCAGCTTTAAAAAAAAAATTAGATCCTGCCATTTGCAACAACATGGATAGACCTATGATGCTAAGTGAAATAAATCAGAGAAAAAGATATACCATATGATTTCATTTATATGTGGAATCTGAAAAAAAAACAAAAAATAAATTCATACCCATAAACACAAAGAATAAATGATAGTGGCCAAAAGGGAAAGGGGTTAAGAAATGGGTAAGTGGTTGAAGGGGTATGGGAAGTACAGGCCTCCACATATAGAATAAGTCACAGAGATAAAAGGTACAGCACAGGGGATATAGTCAATGGTACTGTAATAGCACTGTATGGTGACAGGTGTTAGCTACACTGTAGTGAGCACAGCATAATGTATAGAGTTGGGGAATCACTATGTTGTACAACTGAAACTAATGTAACACTGTGTGTCAACAATACTTCAGTTTAAAAAACATTGATCGTGAAATACAATGCATAAGTGGATTCTTGCTCCTTTTAACTTATGCCATTTATTATTTTTTTTAACATTTATTTATTTTTGAGACAGAGAGAGAGAGAGAGCATGAACAGGGGAGGGTCAGAGAAAGAGGGAGACACAGAATCCGAAACAGGCTCCAGGCTCTGAGCTGTCAGCACAGAGCCCGACGCGGGGCTCGAACCCACGGACAGCGAGATCATGACCTGAGCCGAAGTCAGACACTCAACTGATTGAGCCACCCAGGCACCCCAAACTTATGCCATTTAGAACAATCCAGCGGTGCCTGGATGACTCAGTTGGTAGAGCAAGGTGACTCTTGATCTTGGGGTTCTAAGTTTGGGCCCCATGGTGGATGTAGAGATTACTTAAAAATAAAACATTTTTAAAAAATAAAATAAACCAGGGTCAACAATACTGATTTATTTTAACCTACACATATATATTCTATAAAAGCAGTAAGTGCATTTTATCTTACACTTTTGACAAAATATTTGACTCAAGGACATGTATATTTCAGTAAAACAGTTTCTCACCTTGACTACTCCATCAAAGCCAGGGATTGTGTTAACCTTTGCTTTCTTAGCTAATAATTTGCTTTCAATCTTGTCACCCATGGCTTGAATGGCGTGTGTGTCAGGTCCAATGAAAATGACATCTTCTGCTGCCTGTGAAGAAATACAAGTCAAATTTTATAAGAAAAACAATACAGTGCTTGATAGAGTCACCACCTTATAAAAAGAAAAACCCATACATATATTTACTAATCCTTTACCCACCCAAAACAACATAAAAGCAAGCATTTGAGCCAATATATTAAAATATATAATGTCGTATATAGTTAAAGTACACAAAGATATAGAAAACAAAGTCGGGTCAAAGAAAAATAACAAAGAAGAGTTCCTGCTTGATGTTAACAGTATTCTCTGGAACAGCCATGGCTGTGGTGTTATTTTTTATATACAGTATGCTGCCACCTAACCTAAACAGTAGGTTCACCTTTAAAACACCTTATAAACCTTTGTATTCTCTAAACCCTGCAGCACACTGCCCAGTTCAACACAAATATCCACTTTTATTAAATACCAACTCTGTGCTAGGCTTAGAGCTAAACACAGGGGACAACATGGATGAAAACCACGGATATCCGCTAACTCAAGGGAACGAGATCACTGACACCTCAGGGAAATAGACAAAAGAAAGTAGAGAATGTTTACATCTTTCTGACTATAAGAAATGAGTCAAGAATACAGTGGGAATTTACCAGGTAGAGTTACAGTTTCAACAAAAACTGTTCTGTATAACTCATATTTAGTTCCCCAGCAATAGATCTACCCCCTCTGTGTTTGTGGTATTATAATGAACAAAATGCTAGTGAATTTTGCTAATGAACTAATTAGGGACAGAACAAAATATGATGTAGTTATTAGTGCCACTACAGAGCATGATTTACAGAAGTAAAGGTGAGCCTTGCTGAAGTAAAGAATGAGGTTATTGGGTAAAGAATGAAGATTAAACATGAAAAAAATGAAAACCAGATTGTATGCTGGGCACCATCTGGGTAAGGTGCCTATCGATTCTCCAGTGATCTTTGGTTGGGTCGGTATAAAGAATAAACCGTGTATTTTATGTCTCACATTCTATCTATTGGCCTTGGCACCTAAAAAGACTTGGCTTGGGGGAGCTTCATTCTCCCTGTATTATCCAGAGTGGTTACTGCAGTGTGTTGCTTGGATTGGCCTCTCGGTCATTATGAACCAAGAAGATTACACACACCCACAGCAGAAGGTGGAAGGAGAACAGGGAATCAACAAAAGGAATGTACAAAGAGATAAATAATTAGGATATACGATGACTTAAATTTTGCACATGCTAAACTGAGAGGTCAATGAGATAGTGTTCAGAAAGCTGACAGAGAGGTCTAGAGGCTCTAAGATGAGTCCAGCCTGAGATACGGAGTTTCAAAGGCATTAAATGAAGGAAAGAATTGAAAGTTGCAGATGAAATCACTCAGATAAAATGCATAGAAAAGCTGATGCTTTTAAACTCAGGATGTATACTTTCCCTCATGCCCAAAAACAAGACAGAAGGGAATTTTTAGATTCTAAAATAATAAAGCCTCCTTTTCTTTGTGTGATAATAGGAATAGCCACCACCTTGCAAGTCTGGTTGAAGGATAAAATAATGTAAAACATCAAGCTGAATATCACAACTATCAGTTATCTGTTAACCAGAAGTCCTGATAAAAAGAGAACATGAGAATAGTATGACAGCAAGGTCCACAGGGACCCTAAAATACATCACAGGAACCCAAATACCTACAATTACCAGTTACAAATGGCACAATGCTAGGTAAGAAACCTTTCCAGCCAAACAGATGCTCATAAAGTACCTCTCCATCAAATGTTTGTATTTAGTTGTAATAGGACAAACTTTTCTTAATTAAAAAAAAATCTTTTGTGGAACCCCAAAATGTAGATAGAACACGTGAAAAGTGGAGCTTCTCTATAAGAGGGGAATGTGACTGCAGGCCCACATCTCCACATGCTGTTGGTCTCCAGCTCAATAAACTACCACAGCAACTACCATATTCATTTCTCTTTATCCCAAACCTGCAACTCAACAAATGCTAAGTCAAAAGAAAACAATCATATTTCAACTATCAACTGTCTTTCCATATTCTCATTTTACTTGCTAAGATGGAGGAATTTTTATTATAAATGCTGTTTTAAAATACCACTATGCTAGATAGATGTAACCAAGTAGTCAGAATACCCATGCAGACAGTTTGAGAAATAATATAAATGAGAACATCCAAAATACATTACGATTGTACAGTAAAAGTTCTGATTAACAAGGGCCCAACAACTAGGAACCACTCATCAACTAGATTTTTCTCATGCATTCTGATTTGAGAAAAATTACTCACCCCAAAATGCAAAAACTACCAAGAAAAAAAGCTCACATCAAGTATTTAGTAACTATTCTTTTCATCCCATTCAACAGAAAAGAAAATTAGTCAGTAGTAAGCTGGGTAACTAACTACTCAAACAGATGTTCCAATGAACCAATTTCCTTTTTATCTACATTTTGGTAGTATTCCCTGGGTTAGCCTTTAAATGTAATTAAAGCAAAATGAGAATGCAGAATCCTGGCTCCTGACTCCCACAACTCCTTGACCAACAGAGCAAGGATGCAGTTAGGGTAAGACAGTATGATAACCGCAAAGTGATGGAACAGGTTTTAAAAGTTCTGAGATTTTGACCAAAGTCATTGCATGATTTAGAAGGTAAGGCAAGAATTTATCCACCCTCTTGATAATCTTCTGTTAACCCTGTATCTTATTGTTATCCATCTAATTGTCAATTTCCTTCAATCACAGTAAGTCTTTTTGACATTCCACAGCAATACAATTTACTTCTGAAAATATGCTTTTTAGGGACTTTGTAAATTTACCATGAATGATATATATAATACCCGAAGGCAGATAGATGTCTTACAGTCATGGAAAAAAAGTGTTTTTTTTTAATATTTTTTAATGTTCATTATTTATTTTTTAGACAGATAGAGACAGAGCACAAGTGGAGGAGGGGCAGAGAGAGAGGGAGACAGAATCCGAAGCAGGATCCAGGCTCTGAGCTGTCAGCACAGAGACCGATGCAGGGCTCAAACTCACAAGCCATGAGATCATGATCTGAGCCGAAGTCAGATGCTTAACTGACTAAGCTTCCCAGGCGTCCCAAAAAGTGGGTGTTTTTTAAATGGCATTGGAAAACATTTTAAGAGTGATATATAGGGGCGCCTGGGTGGCACAGTCGGTTAAGCGTCCGACTTCAGCCAGGTCACGATCTCGCGGTCCGTGAGTTCGAGCCCCGCGTCAGGCTCTGGGCTGATGGCTCAGAGCCTGGAGCCTGTTTCTGATTCTGTGTGTCTCCCTCTCTCTCTGCCCCTCCCCCGTTCATGCTCTGTCTCTCTCTGTCCCAAAAATAAATAAACGTTGAAGAAAAAAAAAAAAAAGAGTGATATATAGGAATATCCAAAAAGCTGAAAATCAAAATCCAAAAAGCCAAAATCACTGCTCTAAGATTCCTTCCCCTTGCTAAATTCTGTGATTTTATGATTCTGGTCAAATTTTGATAGAAGAATAAGAAAAAGGGTTGGTTTTGAACAGCATCTTAGGGGAATAATGAGATTTAACTTACAATAGGCTTTATGTTGTAAATGAAGAACAGAAATAATCATCACTTGTAAAAAATGTCTGATGCATAATAAATTCTCAGAAATACAACAGTTACTAAACTGCTTTACTATGAATTCAGATTTCTTTTGAATGCATACACATTAGGCTCACCAAGAATTACTACTTCGATAATTGTAAAACCAGGGTCAGACAAGAGACATAGCCATGAAAAAATTGCGGAACTGCCCAATGGACTCAGATTCCAGACCTTAATGTATTCCTTGCTAAAAGAAAGGAATAATACAAAATACACTTCAGTTAGAAAAGGTCAGTTCAGGATTGGTGCAGGGAACTTAGTACATGAGATAAAAAAGCGAGCCAGTGAAAAAGCTCCCAAAAATAGTATGATTATGTCAAAAGCATATAGTAGCAGATAGAAAGGCTAACTCTTGAATATGATAACAGTATGAACATCAAAAAGAACTGGAGCGCCTGGGCAGTTCAGTCAGTTAAGCGTCTGGCTCTTAAGGTTGGCTCAGGTCATGATCTCACCATTTATGGGTTTGAGACCTATGTTGGGCTCTGCGCTGACAGCGTGGGGTCAGCTTGGAATTCCTTCTCTCCTCTCTCTCTGCCCCTCCCCTTGCTGGCACACACATGCTTTCAAATAAACAAACTTACAAAAATTAGTAATAGGGAGATTACAAGGTTAATTCATGTTTTCAAGTCCTCAGAATAAACCTTTTCCTGCTATCTCTGTTCAAGTACTTAAACTTCTTGGACATGTATCACTCATTTAAAAAAATATATGCAGCTCTTTTAAAAAAGCAATATAGAAGAAAACTAACTTCACACATAAAACTAAGGAAATAAAAAGGTCAAGATAACATCCCATACAATGTTTTTGTAAGGAAAAAAAAATATGGACGAGAATACTGTATATGAAGGAAAGGAAAATAAACGAGAAAAACATACCAACATATAATAGATTAAAACTGTTACCTGCTGTTTCAAAACAAGCTGAAAAACATGTTAAAGTAATAGAACACATTAAATAACATAAGTCAGTATTAGAAATGTTCAGAAATGAAATGACTGACCTCAAGATGCAATCAGAAATTAAAATATCTTTCTAGAAATGAAGACGAGCCCAGAGGAAACTCAAGAGTGAATAAAGAAAACAGCTAATGCCTTACAAAAAATAGAAAGTGAAAGAAAGATATTATTCTAAATTTAAACATCAAGAAAAAAAACTATTTTTAAAAGACGTAAGAGAAAATGACAAAATAAAGAACATCCAACATATGGATAAGAGGAGTCTTTGAAGAAAATTAAAGCAAATACTAAAAACTCTATTTCAAGAAAACCGTCTTAAAATTGAAAATACATAGCAAAAAAAATACTACAGTAAACCTGAGAAATTCAACCCAGAATGACACATTCTAGCAATACTGCTTAAAAGAAAAAGAAAAAATGCAAGGAAAAAAAAGAATATGTCATTTATATAAAAGAGAAGTTTAAATTATCACCAGACTCTGGGGCGCCTGGGTGGCTCAGTCGGTTGAGCGTCTGGCTTTGACTCAGGTTATGATCTCGTGGTGAGTTCGAGCCCCATGTCGGGCTCTGTGCTGATAGTTCAGAGCCTGGAGCCTGCTTCAGATTCTGTGTCTCCCCCTCTCTCTCTCTCTGCCCCTTTCCTGCTCATGTTCAGTGTCTGTCTCTCAATAAATGTTAAAAAAAAAAACTTTTTTTTTAATAAATTATCACCAGACTCTGACAACAATAATCCATGCCAAAAGAAAACTGAATAAGGTGGTCAAGAAAAAGTATGAGCCAAGGATTTTAAATCCAACAAAACTGATGTCCAAGTATTGCAGAGTAAACATAATGATAAGCAACAACTCCAGGCCTTTTTCTGAGGAATCGAGTAAAATAGGGGTTTGCAAACTACAGGCTTGTGAGCCACATATGGCCTGCTACCTGTTTCTGTCCAGTCCACACTCTAAAAATGGATTTTAGGGGGGAAACATTTATGGAAAAAAAATTAGAATACTGTATCATGACATATGTAAATTACATGAAGTTGAAAGCATTAGTTTACATGTTGTATGGCTCCTTTCTCATGACCACAATAAGACTATTTGCAACACACTGGATGGCCTGCAAGGCCAAAAATAATTGCCACCTGGACCTTTACAAAAAAGTTTGCCCACTCCTTTACTACAGAATGAGCTTCAGAAAACCAAAATGACTAAAAAGAGGTCAACATAAATGGTCTATAGCTACCTGAGAGAGTATACTTTATACTAGCTGTATTTTCTGACAGTACAGATACAGTACAACTACTTTTAAAGCGAGGGAAGAATAGAAAGATGATGTGTAAAACTTCTTTAATGTTTTCAGTAATCATATCGGTGTTGACACTGCTATCCTGAGGTTGCTGTGTGTGTACTACTGACAAGTAATTATGAAGGCTTCTAATTTCATCATCTCCCCTGTCCCTGAGAGTCAGAACTCTAAATATGAAAGAATGACAAAGAAGAGGGTAAGTAAAAGTTCTGCAATCCTGAATTTTAATTAAAAGTATCACTATAAACACAGGAGGTATTTTTAATCTCACATAAAGCACAGTCTATATACTTTTATTTCATGTTATATATACAAGAAAATTGTTTCATATTTATAATATAGTATATATATTATGCAACATCTATATTATATATTTAGATTTTATGTACCCTATTCGGGCTTGGGGATAGCATTATATCCAAATACACATATTAGGGGCACCTGGGTGGCTCAGTCGGTTGAGCATCCAACTTCAGCTCAGGTCATGATCTCACAGTTCATGAGTTCGGGCCCCACATCAGCACAGAGCCTGGAGCCTGCTTCAGATTCTGTGTCTCCCTCTCTCTCTGCCCCTAACCCACTCACATTCTGTCTCTGTCTCTCTCAAAAATAAATAAACGTTAAAAAAATTTTTTTAATAAATACACATATTAAATGTATTAGAATGTTATATATTCTATTAATGGAACATTGTTAACACATACATCATACGTAATACACATATGTAACATAAAACATGTTAAAAAATAAACTTGTTAACACACATATCTTCCTGGCCCTCTAAACTGAAAAGGCCTACAAACGGTGACCATGAGTAGCAATGACCATGTCTGGCATGCTGTGGCCTCCGATACCATTTTTTAAAAAACCAATGCATCTTGATAAGATGGCTGATTAAAGGCCTGGAGCAGGAAATGTAAAACATAAGCCTAGAATGTCTTGTTAGACCAGAGAACAAGGAAGCTATAAAAGATTACGAGGTCAAGTCAAAAAAGAGCATGAACCAACTTAGGACCCACTGGCCTAAGAGAAACAACTTAAGCTTCACTAATAATTCCAACAGATTTAAGCCTACAAAATATGTTTTAATCTATGATTTCATAATGACACTTTTTATAAGAACTGGGTCAATTGTGAATGATAAGGAACCAATTCATTACCTCAAAAACATAACATAAAAGTAAAGAATTAGGCATTTATCTTGCTCTTTCTATAGGAGTCGTACCACTAGGTAACCAAACAATAAATGTGGCAAAGAGTCTCTTTATAAGTATATTCTAATTAATTAATGAAAAAGATGTTAAAGTATCACCATTTTGCAATCCAGTGAAATACTAAATATAGACAGTAAGCATCGACAGTTGCTTAGATCTTAAAAAGTGCTAACAAGACACTAATGTGCTCCTACAGTCTTGGCCAAATGCATCAAAACCTGAATCTGATCCCATCTCTGAATCCAGGTGTAGGAATCCAATTTGTAGAAAATGCCAAGAATGAAGGAAAACACTGACCTGCAACTCGAGTCTGCAATAAACTAAGTCAAGTCTGACGAAAATTCTACAAGTCAATAACCCAGGGTTCTTCAACAGAAAATTGTAAGGAAAAGGTATGAAAAGAGAACCTATGGATTAAGAGAAATTCAAAAGACATGAAAGCTTAAAATAAATGGGCAAGACAAACCACAGTGTCTAGGGATGCACGTTTGGACCACAGAATTATTTTTAAATGCAAGAAAATGATTACTACAAAAGTCAAGTAGTGAGCACATATAGGGAAAGACTGGAGGCTAAGATGGACATGGGTCACATGGACAAGAATCAGGGCAAACGTCTCATGTCTAGACCTATGTAGTGATTCCGAGATTAATTTACCCTAGGCAAGCCACACATTTGTCTTGCATAGTTTTTCCTGTATCTTTTGTTTTATGATAAAAATTTCAAAAACAATTTCACAGTAGCCATCAGCTTATAGGAGTGAAACCAATGGCTGGACCAGGAGCAGACAAGTAGGTGGGTGAACACTCCCACCCTCACCATCCAATATTCTACCAGAGGCCTCAGGCTGTGCAGTGTACCTGTGTGTGATTAAAGAAGACTGGAGTCCAAATCCTAATTCATTTTCCTCCACGTGGACTGTGGGGTATCAATAAAGAGAGGTGCAGAACAACCCTAGAAAAGGGTGTCATCAGCCTCCAACGCCCTACATTTACAAGAGTCATTTTCTTTAATGTGCTAGTCAGCTCACCAGGCATTAAGAACCCAATTTATGTGACTAAAAAAATTAGGATTAAGAACATTAATGAATTTTTTTTAATTTTTTTTAACGTTTCATTTATTTTTGAGACAGGGAGAGACAGAGCATGAACAGGGGAGGGTCAGAGAGAAGGAGACACAGAATCCGAAACAGTCTCCAGGCTCTGAGCTGTCAGCACAGACGCAGGGCTCGAACCCACGGACCGCGAGATCATGACCTGAGCCGAAGTCGGCCACTTAACCGACTGAGCCACCCAGGCACCCCAGAACATTAATGAATTTGACTGATATGGGAGATGGGTGACAGAGGAGAGACAAAGGTTCTATTTTAAAATTCTAAATGTAAACATAAACTAACACAATTTTTTCATTTGTTTGGGATCTTAATCACAAGATCAACTGAAACTTAATGACATACTTATAAACTGTATTTAGCTTATGGTACACTGTATATGCTGTGACTTAGTTTAACCAAAGGAATCTGTCTCTTTCTCTTTCAATATTACCAGTATCTGGATTTCATTCAGTCTAGTGTATATTTTGTATTAAGTGTCTACTTGGCATAGTGCACTCAAGTAATATTATTACTTCCAGATGATCGCCATGTACAATATTTAGTTAGAGAAACAGACTAGTAGTAACTTTCCCCACTGTAACAATTGGCAGAAGTCAGGTTTTCTAGGTGAGGAATATAGTTACACATAAAACCTTGTTTTTCATTCACAGGAAGTGAGCATTACAGCAAAAGAAGACTTTCTACTTCTAATATTTGGTAGTGGAATGATTTCCATTTCTACTTTCCAACTATTACTAAGTCAGAAAATGGTTAAATTTCCTTTATTAAATGTTGGGTTTCTGACAAAGGTACTTAGGGCAAACGAGGTTTTTGATACATTTGGTACATTTTAATTTAATAAAAACCTTTTTAAAAAACTATAAATCGCTGAATATCTCTGTAGTTCCTGGGTCAGCTTTTCAAGCTCACAGGGAGAATGTTTTTGGTTTTTGGTTTTTTTTTTAATTCTAGTTAGTAGATCCTATATTCACACTGGAAATGTTCTTTCCACTTTAGAAGATTAAGATTAAAGTCTGTCGGTGTTTGCCATCTCTTTTGTGCCTATCTGGTTTTTTCTTTTTATTTCCTTGTAATCAGCACTGAGATCTATTTCCAGAGTCTAACTGATTGTAAAGAAGAAAGACGCTGGGCACTTAAGCTTCACCATTCTCTACTCTTTGTGCAGATCAGGATACTAAAAAGAGATGAGTTCACATAAACCTGAGTGGGCTGTTAACCTTTTTTTTTTCTTCAGGGGAAATGTAGATGCAATAACATTTCCAGCTGAAAGACTCATTCTAAGTTCCTAATGTTTGAGAATGCAAATGAAGTATTTTGTCTTTTCTGTGCCTGGAGGTGTTATGTGAGAAAACAGAAAGAGGTTTCTAGGATTAGTTCCACAGATTTCCTTTATCATGTAAACTCTCAGATTCCTTGCAATGACAAGAATCAAAGAAAAGCAATAGAAAAGATACCCAGAGAAAATAAATTCAATAACTTCCTCAGCAATCGCTTTGAGAAAATTAGAGTTAAGTAAAAAGTCAGATGTTGGGATGAATCCTAGCCTCCCCTCCTGTAAAGAAACTCTAGTTTTAATATTTAGAACATTTTAAAAAATACATTAGCAAAATACTGGCAATGAGTTCAATAACACTAAATTTTCTCAGAAGAAATTGCTAAATTTATCACCCAGAGACCTGGCATCTTCAAGAAGTTAATTTATATTATAATGGCAATAATGCTTTCATTAAAGATACAGGTACAAATTTTCAAGTTTTTCTTTTAGAATGTATGTTTTTTAAAGGACAAAGTAAGAAGCTTCACATTTAAATTTGTTATGTAGTGCTAAGGTTCTCCTTATGTAAACTGGACACAGAAATTAGTTATGAAGTTGTAATTTCCTTCTATGCTCTTCACATAAAATATTTTATATCCCCACATTCTGGATATTAAAAATGAGGTGCTTTCATTTCTCCCTGATCCAATTATTTTTAATGTTTCATGAATACTAAAATTAATTGGTACTTTTGGATTGAAAACAAATACTTTTCCAGTACAACTTTGGAATATACCATATAATAACTATGAAATTAGATAAGCAATTTTACAGTGTAAGTAAAAAAATAACTTAAGATTAATACTTGAATTAGCATGAGGGGGTGTTAATACAGATGTCTCATGACTCAGCTTCCTGTTCATTCCTCATAGTCCATTAATATTTACTGCCAGTAGTGACTAAGAATGGTAAGATGGTAAACTGGTGAATGGCCAGTGAACTTTTGTTTAGTCCAAATATTAGATATTAAATTTAATGTAAAAATTTTAATTGCTCTGGGATATGATCTGAATTATGTACTTTTCTTATTTCCTTTGAAAATATTTATGAATTTATTGTAAAATTTACTACAAGCAGAAGTCCTTCCACACTCCTTGCTTAATTTACTGCTTTCTGGAACACATCAAGTTTTCAATACCACTACTAGATGGAAATAAGAACCATGATTTGTGAGTAAACCATACTCTACTGAAAGTTGGGATATTCTTTTTTGTTAGCACACTTAATTGCCATACTCTAGGATAACCAACAGTATAAAGCTTATTTCAAATACTGAACGGAATGCTAAAAAAGCAGAGATCATGATTTTTAATTAATTGCCAAGAACAACAGACTAATTCCCCACTCTATTCAGCACAGTCTAACCCATCAACCTGCAACTTTCACTCTTTGGTTTAGTTATTAACTAGAATGCAATGAAGAGAAAGTGACAAGAAGATGTAGTGGAATGACCCAAATAGAGGTTAATTTTTCTCTAGGTGGGAAACATTTTTTTTAATTTTTTAAAGTTAAATAAATACTAATATTTTTTATTGACTTATTTAACACTGTCTACAGGGCACTATTTTCAGGCTTCCTTTATCCTAAACACCACTTTACAGATAAACATTTCAGTCCGCAGGTTTCTAGTTTGTTCACAAAGTTAGAAAGTCCTTAATTTATTCTAGAATCCACAGTAATGTCTTACGTCGTAGAACATCTCAGTTTTAAAAGGTTTTTTGGGGGCGGCTGGGTGGCTCAGTTGGTTAAGCATCCGACTTCGGCACAGGTCATGATCCCGTAGTTCATGAGTTCAAGCCCCGCGGTGGGCTCTGTGCTGACAGCTCAGAGCCCGGAGCCTGCTTCAGATTCTGTGTCTCCCTCTCTCTGCCTCTCCCCTGCTCACGCTCTGTTGCATGTGTGTTCTCTCTCTCTCTCTCTCTCAAAGGTAAATAAACATTTTTAAAATTTTTTTAAAGGTTTTTTTGTATCTTATGCTTAAAAAGAGGGAGAGGCTAAGAAACCAGTTGGCCATAAATAGTCATCCCTACTGACAGGTCAGTAAAATTAGGATCCAAGGGATGGAATCAACTGCCCACTGTCACTAAATGGGTAAAGTAATGGAAATAAGACAAGACTAAGACCCTGTCACCTTCTCATGCCATCTCACATGCTTGTGAACAGGTTCAGGTGGCCAGTGCTTATTCAACAAGTAAAAGACGATGCACTGACTACTGACAGTGAGCATACATCAGGTATGCCTGGCACAGTCCTAGGACATAACTACAACCCTAGCATCCACCTGACTAGCGTCCCTTTCTACTCTTAGAAGCATGCTGGCTTGGACAGATCTGATTTCTGCACACAAGGAGTTTACAGTCTGGGAGAACAAACAATACGTACCAAACGACAGAAATAATACATGGTAGACAGTAAATGCACTAAAAAAGCTAAAAGTAAATAAATAGGAGTCCAATGGGGAAATCAAAGGTTTCACACAAAAAGGGAAGCATTTGAGGGAAAAAGACAACTAGGATTTGGAAAAGCAGCATGGGCAATCAAACATTTAAGTATACAGAAAAACACCTCTCACTAGTCTGTAAAGGGTTATATGGTCATCAGAGGATGATGATGAGGTTATACACAACCAGTGTTCATCCAGACACGTCTCCTCTTTCTCTGAAGTCCAACAACAACCAGATCTCAATTACAGACTTCTTTGGTATACAATTCAACAGCTAGTCATGCATTCATTCTACAAGTACCTGTTAAGGAGCCATGCTGTGTCAGGCACTGTGCTATATCTAGGGATACCATGACAGACAAGACAGAGATGTTATCACTGCTCCCTTAGTTGACATACCAACTAAGAGGATGCAATATGCCAAGCAATTAAAATCACAATACAGCATTGAGTCCTGTGATAGTGTGAGTCTAGAATACTCTGCGAAACCAATAATGGTAATTGGAATAAAGCAAACATGGGTGGAAACTGTGAGCCAAATGAAGTTTATTAAACATGAGTGCAGTATTTCAAAAATTCCGACTTTTGCTTCAGAAAATTTCTACCTTCAGTTGTAGTAAATATGCGACAATTTTAATGTGCTCAGATCACCTGATATTTCTGTCTTTCTCAGAAATCCAATCAGGGCCTTCCTAACTTCTGATAAATGAGATTTCAGAATGCAATCTTCTCCCCTCATTTAAGTCAAGCCTGTAAATTGACTGAGGGAGAAAACGGACATCATATATAATAGGCTAAGCTTCATTTTACATCAACATCCAGTAAGCATAAATCCCAGCAAAATGATATCCTTAAAATGTTTTACCAGCCAGCGTGACTCCCTTCAAACACGTGATCACCACCCTGACATAGGCTTTTGGAGTTCTGAAGTTACAACTGACACCACCTGTACACCCCTCAGCTCCCATGCCACTTAGATCAGACAAAACAATGGTCAAGCAGGGTTTTAAATAATTTTCTTGAAAGAAAGGCAGTAATTAGGAGCAGCAAAGTATAATAGTTAAAAGCAGGGACTGTGGTGCCTGCCTCAACTCCAATTCTACCATAAACTACCTGGTTGGCCACTGACAAGTTACTTAATCACTCTGTCCCTATTTCTGAACCTGTAAGGATTCAATGGATTGATATATGTAAGGCACACAGAGCAGAGGGGACCCACAGTAAGCTGCTATGTAAGCAAGAAAGACTTTGAAGTCAGTTGGCTGGTGAGGACACTCCGCCTGCCTTCCTGCATGCCCATGTCTGACGCATTCATGGAGCCTTGTTCCTGAGACAGGAATACTGCTGTTAGCCCCTTAGCCCTAACTAACTCAGACCCTTCCTGAAGAGGCTAACCTACCTCTTCCCCACACCTTTCATCGCTTCCTCTCAACTGGCTCCTTCCCCTTGGCCAAAAACACTGCTTGCTTGAATACTTGCTTGCCCTCGCAACATGTGACTCAAGTAGAGGCAAGCAATCTTCCAAAAAAAGAGCAAGACACTATTCTCAAGGAGAAAAAGATGTTACACAGACAAAATTTCTTTGAAATGACTGTCACAATACAGCAGTAAGGTAGCCTTTGGTAACGGAAATGCCAGAGAAGGGAAGCACAAACGGTGCTGGAAGACTAAAAGAAAAGAATCGCGAACTACTGCTTGAGGAACACAGCCTTCCAGACAACGGTGAGCCACTACAGAGTTCTGAAACACTTCAGGAAGATGAGCATGGCAGCGGTATTCAGACGGCTCCAAGGAGGAAAGACTGAGGTGAAGAGATCAGTGGCCCAGGTGAAAAGGAGGAAGTGAGGAGGTACTGGAACAGCAGTGGCATCTAGCAGGAGGAAAGAGGTCAGAAAAGCTGCAGTGATACTAACAGGAGGCCTGGCCACAGATTTAGGGGGAATGAATACATTAAGAAGGGTAAGGGAGGGGAAGAGCCAAAGATGACTATAAGGCTTTTCAGACCATAAAACTCAACTGAAATTCGGAACCAAAAAGCAGGTTTGGTTACAAGGACAGTGAGATTCATTCTGCCCATTAGTGGCTTGTTAGTAGGACAACCAGGGGGAGACTCCAGGGGGGATATTCTTACCTGGGCCTGGAAATGTCTTCAGTAAATCAGATACCAAACCAATCATATAATTTCTTGTGATAAACTACTCTGCATTTGAAACCTCACATTACCTATATAATCTTTACTGTCATGTACTGTGAAATACTTCTGACAGATTTTAAACAGTTATTATTACCTTCAATATTTCACTTCCAAAACAGAAAAGGTGTTTTTGGAGTACTACTGTTCATGCTATAAAGCAATATGGTTTAGGAAGTTATTCTGTTTTAGCAGCTCAATTTTGACACTGGAGTTACTCTACTTGACCAAAGACTTCAACTCTGGTTTAATAATGCTATGTAATTATGGGTGCTTGGGTGGCTCAGTTGGTGAAGCGTTCGACTTTGGCTCAGGGTACGACCTTGCAGTTCAGGAGTTCAAGCCCTGCGTCAGGCTTTGTGCTGACAGCTCAGAGCCTGCAGCCGGTTTTGGATCCTGTCTCCCTCTCTCTCTGCCCCTCTGCTGCTTGCACTCTTGGGTCTCTCTCCTCTCTCCAAATATAAACAAACATTAAAAAAATTTTTTTAATAATAATACTATGTAATTATAAATACACTGCAAAAGTCTTTTAAATTCTTGGTTTCAATATCTGCACAAGAAGCTGAACAGAGAGAATGTGACAGACAAGTCAGCAGAACATATAAACTGCCATCAAAGACAATATCCACGAGGTGGGATGGCATGCCGAGGCGTTTCCAGAGAACCTAAAAGTCCACTCACCACACCAATCAGAAAATGGTGCTCTGAAGACAAAAGAGTAATCAGCCACCAGCAATTTTCAGCTATTATAAGAGGAGGCTAGACCCTAGTTAAGATCTACCAAGAAATAAAGGCCAACGCCTCATGAAATGCAATTAATTTAAAATAGAGTCTCCTGGGGCACCTGGGTGGCTCAGTCGGTTAAACCTCTGACTTCAGCTCAGGTCATGATCTCGCAGTTCATGAGTTCGAGCCCCACATCAGGCTCTGTGCTGACAGCTCAGAGCCTGGAGCCTGCTTCAGATTCTGTGTCTCCCTCTCCCTCTGCCCCTCCCCTGCTCGCGCTCTCTGTCTCTCAATAATAAACGTTAAAAAACAAAAAAAATTTAAATACAGTCTCCTGTCTTCTTTAGGTTACCTTTAATAGAGCCCTCAAGAAATCCAGTCCTTTTCCAATAGGACTATCCAATCCCTAAGAAATTAAAGAATTTTCAAATTGACCATGTGTAAATTGATTTGGAGGATTTTTTTTTTTTTTTTTAATGAGAAAACAGCACAGAAATTACCTTAGGTTGGACAGGTGTAACTTTAAGGGCTTAAAATAAGAACTTACACTATTGGGAGGAAAAATTATAATCATTGCTTACACTACTAAATATTCAAGATATATCTTCAAAATAATTGTTTCAAACTGACCCATCTGTAAATTTCTAAATAAAATAGAAAGAAGTTATTTAAAATAATGTTAAGTCTTCTATTGTAACAACTTGGGATGATGTCACAGGTCATCCAGAGACTACACAAAATATATCCCCACCTTGTGGTCAGCTTCATGAAAACAAACAGACTAAAATTAGCATTAATCCCTGTATCTGCCCCAAAACCTCATTTCTATCACACATACCATTTGACTTTTATTTCCAAGAATTCCTTTTCTCCACATTAGCCTCAATGTGCTAAGACATAATTCTGGTTCCTCCTTACATGCTTACCTACTTTTTCCAATTTTTTCATCACAGAAAATACTTAATCCATACATTTAAACATTAACAATCAACCAGTATGAATGTATTAAGCACCCACAGAGTGGTGCTTCTGATGTCTGAATTCCACATCTATCAGGCAGCCAGATCCTGCACAACTCTATTTGGGGCTGGGAGCATAAATCCCTGGCCTCTTCGAGAGCATAATTCAAATCTTCTGGGAAGACCAGACATGTTATAAATCTAACATTAATATTTATATAAGCTACTATATTTTACATATATTTTATCAATGCAGTTAATTCTCAATACACGGAAGATTTTTAGTTCTGAAAATAATTCCTCCACAGCATTTCTGAATTCATTGTTCACATTCTCAGCTGATGAGAATGTAAATCGAATGTTACTGAAAATGATTACTAGGCCCTACACATTCAAATTAAACAACACATTCTAAGATTACTTCTATATTATCCTTACTTTTTTATTTTCCCTATTATTCTACACTCCGCATCCATTTAGTAGAAATAACTGTACCATATACTTTTTGATCCGCCCAGAGTCTCTTTCCAATGGCCACAACTACATAAGTGCTTACCAGCACGAGAGTGAAATATACAGTAGACTAAATATATTTGCAGAGATATACAGCTGTTTCAAACAGACCACAGAGTAGTCCATTTCTGTCCAACTAAAAAGGGAAATTTTTAAGTAACTAGAGACAAAAAACTTCATGACATGTTAAATTCTATAAAACTCTAATTGTAGTGTCCATAAATAAAGTTTTATTAGAATACAACCATACCCATGCATTTCCTGTGGTCTAGGGCCACTTTCACACTGCAACTGCAGAGTTGTGTGGTGACAACTGAGTTGATCAGCTGTGACAGTATGGCCTGCAAAGTCTAAAACATTTGTTATCAGTCCTTTACAGATGAAGTTTACCAAACACAAGCTTATATAACAAAAGGTTTAAAAGTCCAGTCACTATAATTATGAGCACCAGCTGAATCATCCTGCAGAGATGCCTTACATGTGTTTTCTGCATTTATAAACATCTATCTACTTACAAGGGAATTTAGGGCATAAAATCTCTTCCATGAATGGCCCAAAGGTAGACAATCCACCTCTTATTCATCAAACAAATATATATGAGCCAGATACAGTTCTAGGTACATGAGGGAATAGTAATGATCAAAACAAAACTCCTGTGGTTGTGTAGGTTACTAAGTATCTATCAGGCACCAATACATATTTTGGAGAAAAATAAATTGGGAAACGGGAATTAAGAGTGTGAGGTGGGGAATGGTAACCTACAATTTTAATTAGTAAAGTTAGGGTAGGCATCTTTGAGAAGATGACTTTAGATAATGGCCTAAAGAAGATCTATTTGGGGGTGCCTGGGTGGCTCAGTCAGTTATGCATCCAAATCTTGATTTCAGCTCAGGTCACAATCTCAAGGTTTGTGATTTGAGCCCTGCCTCAGGTTCTGTGCTGACAGTGCAGTCTGCTTGGGATTCTCTCTCTCTCCCTCTCTCTCTCTGCCCCTCCCAAACTTGCTCGCTCACTCTCTCTCTCTCTCTCTCTCTCTCTCTCTCTCTCTCTCTCTCAAAATATATAAATAAAAACTTAAAAAAGAAAAAAAAAAGATCTATCTGGAGGGACAGTGTTCCAAGCAAAGACACGAGCAAGTGAAAATGCCCTGAGGTTGTAAGCATATGTTAGCTCAAAGAAGAACTAAAACAAAGGAAGCAAGAAAGAGTAAAATAATTAGGTCAGAACAGTGCAGGGAGGTCAGGGGGAGTCTTAAAGGACTTTGGCTCTGATTCTGAATGAAACTGGAAGCTATTAAAGGTATTTCGTGGCTTGGTTTTTAGCCAAGAAATACTTTGATATCTGACTTACATGTTGACAGATCACTCTGACTGGGTTTTGTGAATACTCTTGAGGGAGGTAAGGATGGAAACCTGGAGAGCAAGAAGGAAGCCAAAGCAACGATGCAGAGGAGAGGCCCTGGTGACCAGACTAGACGATGCAGAGGAGAGGCCCTGGTGACCAGACTAGACGGCAGCATGGGGAGTGCTGAGAAGTGGTCAGATTCCAAGCTTATTTCGAAGAGAGAGCCAGGAAAACCAGCCCCCTTTCTGAAACATCCTTCCCCCTTTTGTAGGTCTGTGCTTCTCTACCGTCTTATCTAAATACTGCCTGTCTCCAAGGCCTCGTCCAAAAGCCACCTTCTTCGTGGGACTTTCCACGACACTATTCCCGATCAAAAGTAATCGCATCATCTGACTTTCCCAAGAGGCCATCTACCACACTCTCCTCCCCGCCGCATCTCTCTCCAATCAACCTCTTCAGGGCAGTGAACCTTTTTCAACTTTTTTTTTAAATTTTTTTTTAACGTTTTATTTATTTTGAGACAGAGAGAGACAGAGCATGAATGGGGGAGGGGCAGAGAGAGAGGGAGACACAGAATCGGAAGCAGGCTCCAGGCTCCGAGCCATCAGCCCAGAGCCCGACGCGGGGCTCGAACTCACGGACCGCGAGATCGTGACCTGAGCTGAAGCCGGACGTTTAACCGACTGAGCCACCCAGGCGCCCCTTCTTCAATTTTGTATTCACCAGCATCTGCCCCATCAAGGAATCAAATTAGTTAAGCTCTAAATTTCTCCTGGCTCAAAAAGTCCATGATTTTTTTCTCCATGTGTACTTCTTAACTCTGAAAAAGCTACAATGATGAAACACAGCTTTATAAGGGCACAGAGCTTTTAGAATGGGTATCAATTCCTAGGGAATTGACTACACAAATACAAAATCTCTTAAGTAATCATTTCAAACACACAAACACACACACACACAAACACACACACACCTACCTCTTACATAAAGTGTGACAATTTTCTCTCCAACTACACCCAATCCCAAACCTACCAGAATTAACTACTACTTTCACGCAATACCTATACCACATATACTGTGCTGCAATGATCACACTGCCCTATGATAAGAGGGTGTAACAGACATTTTGTGGCAGAGTTAGCCAGCTCACAACTTTCCTGAACTGTCCCTTTTCCCAACCACAGCCAAAGACCCCTCAACTGCAGCCCTTTTGAATGATGTGATCTTGCCCCCTGAACAGAGATGACTAGAGCAAAAAGCAGCTAACCCAAACTACATCTATTATAGTCCCTTTCCTAGGAATGAGGACAGAAAGAAAAAAGGGGCTCTGCTCTTTTCAGGATGCCAGCCCTAAAATACATAAGCTCAGGGGCTATGAATTTGCATGTTCCAAAAGGGCCACGAGAGCAGAGAAGCAGCAGGTGAAAGTAAACAGGCAAGCAGAAAGATTTTGAAGAAGCAAAACCACAAAGAAGAGCTAACACCTTGCTAATCTGCTTCTAATACTTTTCTCAAGCCTACCTATCTTCCACCTCTTGGATCCCTTAACACACACACATATGATATGCAGATAGTTCTGGCAACAACATTAAAGCAACTCACAGCCCTGAGACAGGTTCCCCAATAAGTGAGGATTAATGCTTTAACCTCTGGGTTTCTATAATTTTCATTAAATATTAATAAATGAGTGTTTTATCAGTCCCCAAATCCAATGCAAAAATAGTCTTAAAATAATACACACTCCATCAACACTTTTAGACACAAATTTTTCTAAAAGCATATCACACAATTCTGGATCTCTCTGCCATTCTCTTGGATCTATACCATTGTGTAAGTCAACTGTGTCCTTAAGCTGGACATCCTCATAGTTGCAATATGGCCACGAGCAGCACCAAGCCCTCTCACTCACAAAAGATGTGGGAGGAGGCGCCTGGGTGGCGCAGTCGGTTAAGTGTCCGACTTCAGCCAGGTCACGATCTCGCGGTCCGTGAGTTCGAGCCCCGCGTCAGGCTCTGGGCTGATGGCTCGGAGCCTGGAGCCTGTTTCCGATTCTGTCTCCCTCTCTCTCTGCCCCTCCCCTGTTCATGCTCTGTCTCTCTCTGTCCCAAAAAAAATAAATAAACGTTGAAAAAAAAATAAAAAAAAAAAAGATGTGGGAGGAGAAAAGGGGAGGGGCAAAAAGCTTTAACACCAATGCTCTCCTAAGCACTAGATTCTCTCCTGGGAATCTCAGAAAAGCTTCTCATCATGTTTCGTTGACCCAGACTGGCTTAAACCTTCATTGATCTATCCCTATATCAATAATTGTCATAACTGGTTTAAATAACTCACCCACAGTAGAAGGGATGTTGTACCAGCAAATGGTCCACTACAACGTGAGTGTACACGTGTGCAGGTGCATACCTGCCATATACAAGCAGTCATTTAAGCATGCATGTGTGGTATAACCATCACCTGCTAGCCAGACAAAAAGTCAAAGAAGCATATCAGTAATTAACACTGGTGGGAATTTATCAAAGGAGACAGAACTTCAAGTGGCCACCTTGACCTAGACTGCCATGTATTCCCTTTATATCCACACCTACCTCTTAACTGCTCTTGGGATTGAAGACCAAAGGTTCCTATGGGCTCTCTTACTGGAGCGTCAAGACCAAATAATCTGGTCTTGGGGAAATAAACCATTACGGGAAGAGGAATGATTCTTGTTATTAGATAAACATTTGAAGGTAAGGGTGGGACTTACTGACAAGTATAAATTAGAAGACAGCTTTGTTTTCACAGAGAGCTGTGTCCTGAGAACAGGACGGAATTAAGGAGGGCATCTGCAGGTGGGCAGGTATGAGACTTTACCTACTTCTAAAGGAGTGTGTACCTTAAATCTTTCTACTCATATCATCATATTCTTCAATCTGATGTGCATTCTTCTTGTAGTAATAAACAAGTACATCACATTATGTCACCACATGCTTTAATTCCCCTAGTGGCTTCCCAGTGCCATGTAGATGAAAATCCCAGCTTATTACAAAGGTCCAACTGATCTGCCCTGAGCCTACCTTTCCAAACTGTACCATGTGCCTCCTCATGCACTATTCTCCGACCACACCAGCTTCTTTCTCTCCATCAGCAGGCTCATCTCATGCCTGCCTCAATACATTGACACCTGCTAGTCCCTCTGCCCAGAGAGGGCTTACTGTGGAGCTTCCCTCGCTGCCCACTCCTTCTCATCTTTCAGCTATTTCAGTTCAAATGTCACAACCTTCTCTGCACCCCACCACACACATATCCACATCCACACTCACCCCTATCCCACCTCACCCCACACACACCCTAAGCTATGACCCTTCTATAGATGACTGCCTTTGGGTCAGATACTAATCCCTGATCCAATCAATTATCAATAGAGTGACAGGATCACATGATAAAGAAAGCTTGGTAATTTAAGCAACAGGAACCACATGCTACAGGCAAAGAGAATCAAGAATTAAAAAAAAAAAAAAAAGTATTAGTGAGACCAAACTGAACTGAAAACACAGAAATGATTAACCAGCCAAACCTACCATGATCTCAGTTTCCTAAAAGATCATGAGAGCATTTAGGGCCAAAAAAGTAAATTACTGACCCAATTCAAATACCAGCTTCAGGTTTTAGCCTTCTTTTCAGTAAAATACAGTTATCAACGTTTCTCTTATTCCTTAGAAACACAGCAAGCATAGAAGAAGGAACATGAAAGTCCCTTTGAGTATCTCTAAGAGAATGCACATGAGCTATTATTCAACAGCAGTTTTTATCAACTTATCAATTATACTTCATAAATCAGTTATTTACAAAAGAATTATTACTTCAAAGTACACATATTTAACTTTATTCTGTAAAGATCAAGGTAAAAAAACATATAAACAAAAATTAACAAACTGAAAAAAAAATGCTGTTTTATCTTGTGTCTAAGTTGTTTCTTAAAATAAACAGGCATTAAAACAGGATTCAAAGAAGCAAAAATCTTGTAGAAAACAGTAATTCTGTATCTGGAAAAAAATGTAAAAACATTTTCCCAGTAGATGTTGCCAGAGCCTCCTGTCCTGCTAGGTTTGGGGCATCTTAGGAGATTCTGTGCCAGCAATCAAAACCAGGGCCGAAGCACAACTCTAGCAGTCCACTTGCAAAGTTCTGAAAAACCCATTTGGTGGTTGTCAGTAGGTGGTAAATTAAAGCCTTATGCATTGAGAGGCAAATAACTTGAAAAATGTACAGAGGCAATGAATCCTGAAGTTACCAGGCATCAAAATGTTTTGCAGAGTTAAGCTAGAAAATCTATGTTTCCTATTTTTCAACTATTTTCTAAAACCATGTGAGAACTGCTGAACTTGGCTCGTGGGTTTAAGATGTTACTTATCAACTATATGTAAAACTATTAAGTAAATTTATGTAAGCATCTTGTCTACTTTTTAGGTTGAAATAAAATCTACCCAAGATCTAAGTAACTGAACAGGACAAATGTTACGAATCAAATTAAATAACCTGATGGTTTCCTGATAGGAAAATATGGTACTACATAAAACATTTATCAGATATTCAGAAGTAGACAACAAAATAGAAGACCTGAATTCAACTGAAGTCTGGTAATATTAAGAAACTAATCTAAGAAATGTTACTTCAAGTCCTAATCACTTTTAAGACCGAATTCTACCTCTAACATATAAATCTATTCAAATGGGAAGAGAATCTCTCCATTTAACAATACGTAGCAGGGGAGAAATCTCCTTCACAGTGAAATTTTTAAAGACACACTTTATTTAAGGAGACCACTTAGTACTATGCTCAACAAGAAAATTAAAATGTAATCAGCATGATGGGAATATTTTCTTTGGTCTTTTTTAGCTCTGAGAATGTCTGAAGTCTTGACCTATTTTTACATGCTCACCTTGAAGGAATGGATTTATCTTTACGTTATATACCTTAATATCATTTGGAAATGGTAAAAACAGAAATAACTAATTTTCTTTTTCAACAGGGGAGCAAGGCAAGGTTTCAAACAGATACACCCTTCTCAACACATCACGGGTGTGAACAAAAGAACACCATCTTAAGCTCGCTTTTAGATTTTTTCAATTGTTTTCTACTAAAAAAAACAATTGAACTAAGGTGTTTACTAAATAAATAATAGACTTGAGAAACCAAAGAATTCTACATTTCCTTATCTGATCCTAAATCTACTAACAAAGTATCTCTAAAACTATTTATGCACTCATTACAGAAGAGGCAGTTTGCCAAAAATTGAAAAGAGCTTACAAAATTAACAAATGAATACTATTCTGACACTAGAAAGCTGGCAATGGTTGTACAAGCTTTCACCTTCTAAAACCATAATCAGAACTGGGCCGATTAATCAACATTTTAACACTTCCCATCTGTACAAGTGCTCAAGGTAGTGCTTACTGTCACTTGACAAGTTGCTTAGCATTGCAAAATTTGATAATTCATGTCTTACTGAATTTTTACTGACTTGGAAGAAAATAAAACACCAATTAAAAGCAGATGTCACCTTTAATTCTAACTGGCTGACAAACTTCTAATTTTTTTACCCAATTCAGAGACAGAATGCATGTAGATGACAGTTTAGACAGTTAAATATTCAAAGTCACTGATATCCCCCACAAATTTGCAAGTGATTTTCCAGAACTTAATCCCATGGGGCTTTATCTGGCAAGCATCCAGAAAGAATAGTTTCAAGTAGTCATCTAGAAGGTAAATTTATTGTTACATTTTTGCAAAGGCTGCACATGCTGATCAGAACATTACTAATATTCTCAAGATTCTTATCTTTACCTTCTTACCTATTAAAAAAAATTCCAAAATATATTGCCCCTCTACTAAAGTTCTAGCTAAAAAAAAAAGCTAAAAGACTTAATAAACTGTATTTAACCTACCTTCATGCTTAAATGTTCCAAAAGCTAAATCACATCCAACTGAAATTTACCATAAAATAATAATAATAATCTGACTTGAGTTCTCATGTTTTTCAATGTCCTTTAATACTATAATCAGTCACAAATTCATTCACTTTTGGTTCTAACCATGAAGTATGAACAAAACTTCTTAAATTCAATGTTTTGGAAAGCAGCACAAAAATAAACAGATGCCAGAAATTAAACACACACACACGACAGGAAATATTAATACCTACATTCTTGCAACGCAAATTTCGAAACACACGAAAGTACACTTAAAATGTAAAAAGAATTAGGACATTTTTAATCTTCTAAAGATAGCTAGGCTGGTGTTTCCTAATGCTATTCCATCTATGCACAAAGTAACTTGGAATAAAACTCTGAGTTCTAAAAATGCTTATTATAATCTATGAAATTTTTCTACAAAAAGAAAACTTCTGGATTTTCCCCAACACCCAGTTTCAAAGACAACATTAACGTGAGTCCTGTCCCTATGTCCAGAAACACTGACCACAGTTTCCACAGATTACCTTTTAATGATCTATGCAAGCTATCAAAAGCCAGAACAAGCTGGTACCAATCAGGCAAAGAGGGAAAAATGAATCCCAGAAGGAATCACCACAGAGATCCCAATCACAATAATGGGGTCCCTAGGAGCAGCAAAGCCGATCAAGCCCTTTGCTTCTGTGGACTCATTGCCTAACAATCAAACTTGGCTTAATAGTTAGAAGGAGTAAAGGAGCCAGGTTGATCCTTTTTTGTTCACTTCCTAGGTCTAACAGAGTATTTTCACTTTAACAGAAAGCCTGCCTTGAAAGAAGAATCTGGGGAAGATGAAATGGAAAGGTGGTCACAAAAAGGGGATTTAAGGGGATGGCCTACCTGGGACCACTTTTGTAGGCCTCATCTTTGCATTTTCATCCTGCTTCATGCATTGCTAATCAGAGATCCACTGGAAGCTTCAGAACCAACTGAAAGGCCTGGCAGGGTATTTGGCTTTCAATTCTTCTACTCTGTTTATTCCCAATATATATTCATCAGGCTTAGGAACAACTCTTGAACAAGGGCAGCCGCTCGGCAAGGAAATGTAAATTACTGACATGTGCTGAAACGTGGACTTACCACCACTAATGAGCACATTAAAGGAAAATGCTCACTGGATGACTGCAGCCCTTTTACTTAACCCTGTGTGCACAGAAAGCCACAATTCAACATCAATTAAAAGGGCTAGCTGCAAAACAGTAACAGAGCAGCCCCTGTCACCACTTGTAATACCTCAGAGACTGAAAAGCTAAGACAAACACGAAATTTCTACACTTCCTCGACAAAAAAATATTGTGCAAAACATGGATTGTCAACGTGGTCAGCTTCAGTTAAGATTTGTGAGACCCGTTTAAAAGCCATCAGGACTTCAAACAATTTCCTAGGAGTGAAAATAAGATCTCTGGTTGTCTAAAAAGAAAAGAAAGGAAATAAAACACAATGTACTAAACTACTGGTTTCTTCACTGGTCAGTCAACAAATTTGGACTTTGGCAATCTAAAGCTCACCAGGGCCTCGGGAAGACTGAAAAGTTGAGAAGCTTGTCAAGAAAACAATTATCATATAAACTAATGATTTAGATCTCAAGATAAACAAAATATTTGCTTTACATGAGCAGGGCCTCATTTGCTGGGCCACAAAATATTTGCCATAATATAATCTGCAATTTATAGTAGAAAAACCTAAAATGAATGTGAACAGATATCTACTTTCTAACTTTTGAGATAAATTATGATTTTCATGGACTCCTGGCTGGCTCAGTTGGTAAAGTATGCAGCTCTTGATTTTGGGGTCATGAGTTCAAGCCCCATGCTGGGTGTACAGCTTTAAAAAAATAAGCTATGGTTTTCATAATTTAAAAATAGCATTTTTAATTTCAAAATAAATGTGACAATAGAATGAAGGTACCATTAATATATTAACTTGCTATTTTGACTTCCTGTGTAACATTTGTTAAAGAATACTATTATATAAGTAAGCACTTGTACTATTAACATGTTTGAATATAATTTTATCATTCTCGGGGCGCCTGGGTGGCTCAGTCAGTTAAGCATCCTACTTCAGCTCAGGTCATGTTCTCACAGTCCGTGAGTTCGAGCCTTGCATCAGGCTCTGTGCTGACAGCTCAGAGCCTGGAGCCTGCTTTGGATTCTGTGTCTCCCTCTCTCTCTGCCCCTCCCCTGCTCATGCTCTGTCTCTGTCTCAAAAATAAATAAAAACATTTAAAAAAAATTTTTTTATCATTCTCTGATGACCTTAAAAATGTGCCAGATTTTTTTTTTAATGTTTTATTTCTTTGTGAGAGAGAGAGACAGACAGCACGAGTGAGGGAGGGGCAGAAAGAGGGAGACACAGAATCTGAAGCAGGCTCCAGGCTCTGAGCTGTCAACACAGAGCCCCACACAGGGCTCAAACTCATGGACCACAAGATCATGACCTGAGCTGAAGTCGGATGCCTAACCAACTGAACCACGCAGGTGCTCCAAGCCTGCCAGATTCTTAAAGCTTCACACCACCAAAAAATTAATCACAATAACTAAATACCACAAAACAACACATTAAAAATCTCGTTACTTGCTCTTTATGAATTCTGAGTAAAAAATTGAGGTTTTCCATATATTGTGCGCAGTTAAACCCCAGTTTTTTAGAACCCTCAGGGCTTGAAAGAATAGACCTCAGTCAAAAGAACTGATCACTGACTAGAAGGTGATTGGCAAGGTCTTCTCTTACTCAGGAGTACGCCTGCTTATGCATTGGGAGTCCGGCAGCTTTGTCTTTTATCTTAAAGAAAATGTACGGTGATCCAGGTAATTTGCTCCAAGTATAAAAAACATCTGTCTACTTCCTAAAAGAGATGTATTTCTGCATTATTGGTCACTTTTTTTTTTCCACGTTTTTATTTATTTTTGGGACAGAGAGAGACAGAGCATGAACGGGGGAGGGGCAGAGAGAGAGGGACACACAGAATCGGAAACAGGCTCCAGGCTCCGAGCCATCAGCCCAGAGCCTGACGCGGGGCTCGAACTCACGGACCGCGAGATCGTGACCTGGCTGAAGTTGGACGCTTAACCGACTGCGCCACCCAGGCGCCCCAGGTCACTTTTGTGAGAAATAAAAGTGTTTTTTCAGAGAAAACTGTTTTATCTTCCAGCTCTTCTAACTCAGTATCTTTTAAGATCTGTAGTCAATCATCCTCATTGCTGTTTTTCACCTCTACCAAATCCGGTGAAGGCTACTGCTGCCCCTTCGCCCCACTCACCAAAACCATACTGGCCAAGGCACCTGGAAAGCGAGCCCTCACCATGCGTGTTGTTGGCGCTGCTGTGACTGCCCCACACTTGCAAGGATAGCTACCACCCTATAGACTCCCCTCCAGACCACCATCACCGCTTTCCTCTCTTCTCTTTCTTCTCTATGCTCTTCTCCTTGTTTCATCTGCTTCTCTGTCCCACTTCTAGCTTTTAGTGGGGAAACCTCAACTTCTACAGGCAACTCTTGTTTTTTTTTGTCTTTTTTTTTTGGTGTTATTTTTTTTTTTTATCATATGAAATTTATTGTCAAATTGATTTCCATACAACACCCAGTGTTCATCCCAAAAGATGCCCTCTTCAATACCCATCACCTACTCTCCCCTCCCTCCCACCCCCCATCAACCCTCAGTTTGTTCTCAGTTTTTAAGAGTCTCTTATGCTTTGTCTCTCTCCCACTCTTTATGGAGCCCCTTTAGGTCTGGAAATGTCCTACCAGCTAAAGATAACAAGAGGCTTACAACAAACTATAAAATTATAGTCTTACAGAAAAAGAAAAAAATAATGATGGGGGAGGAAAAAAAGTTGAAAACATTTTAAGGCTTTATTTTGTTTTGCTCTATAACATGTAGAATCTCTCCGTCACGTCAGAGGGAGCATGGCCCAGTAGGAGTCAGAGCACGACAGGAGCTGTAGATAGGCCTGCGTTCTGATCGCCCTGGCTGTGTGGCCTTGAGCAACCAACTTGTTGACACTCTCCTTCTTTTTACTTCTTCCATCTATAAACAGTACTGAAAACCTAGTATCCACCTGTAGGGCTGTTGCGAAAAGCAAATGGAGTTACTAAATGTCGAGTGTAATCGTGTCCGGCACATAATTATCACTCAGAACAAGTTAACAATCTGCTAAAGATAGAAATCTCATCCATTCATTATCATGGTCCAATAAACCTTATTACTCATACTCTTCATCTAGATTCCTTATTTCCTTCTCGTCTTTCTATCACTACTCACTTTTAAAAGTGCTTTTGTGGGGCGCCTGAGTGGTGCAGTTGGTTAAGTGTCCAACTCTTGATTTCAGCTCAGATCATGATCTCACAGTTTGTGAGTTCAAGTCCTGAGTCAGGCTCTGCACTGACAATGCAGAGACTGCTTGGGATTCTCTGTCTCCCTCTCTCTGCCCTTCTACCTTGCTCTCTGTCAGAAACAAATAAACATTTTTTAAAAACTTTTTTTACTTTTGGGGTGCCTGAGTGGCTCATTCCGTTGAGCACCTCGGTCTCAGCTCAGGTCATGATCTCATAGTTCATCCTCTCTCTCTGCCCCTCCCCCACGTGCGCGCGCGCGCGCGCTCTCTCTCTCTCTCTCTCTCTCTCTCTCTCTCTCAAAATAAATAAACTTAACAAAAAACTGCTTTTGCTTATAAATGGTGTGATGAAGGATGTTAATGGCAGGAATGACAATAAAAACCACAGCCTTTATATATTTCACTAATAAACATAGGCTCAAATTTAACTCCAAAGCATAAAGATTGCAAAACAAATTTACCATAAACAAATATGTATGGAAAACAAAGCCATATTATACTAACAGTCACAGACATCCAATATTAAGATTCTGTCATGTAAAAGAAAGTAATAGGAAATAGATCCTAATAAATGTTTGTTAATTACTTTTAAAAATAAAAATGTACTTCAAATGAGCGTAGCGTGAATAGCAAGGAGATTAGGCCACTTCCCAAAGTTTGTCTCATGTTTGGAAGTATATATAAACAATTCCACTAAAATTGGCAAAGAAGTATTTATGATTAGTAAGTAAAGTCGTACATAACAGGAATTCAAAGATGAGTAAGTAAAGGTCCTTGATTTCACACATAATTAATTGTAAGGCCAGAAAAGGATGCCAGAGTGCAGAGGGAAGGAGTAGTCAGAGAAGTCTTGCTCTCTCTGACTAGAATGTTCTTTTCCCATGACATCTCAGCTTAATGGTCACCCTCTCTGAGAGCTTCTTTGGTCCCACCTTCTCTAAAGAGGCCATCCAGTTAACTTATGGCACAGCATTTCTCAATTTGGGGACCTCAGAATCTCTTTCATTTTAAAACTCTATTGACCTCAAAGAGCTTCTGCTTATTCATGTTAAATCAATATTTACAGTGCTAAAATTAACAAATTTTTTAAATATTTATTTGTGTGACTCTTAATCTCAAGGGTTGTGAGTTCAAGCCCCACACTGGTTGTAAAGATTACTTAAAAATAAAATCAAAAAATAAACAATAAAATATTTATGAATTTTAAGAGAATTAACCCTTTTTTTTAACGTTTATTCATTTTTTTAAATTGTTTTTAATGTTGATTTATTTTTGATAGAGAGGACACAGGTGAGTGGGTAGGAGAAGGGAGAGAGGAGACACAGAATCTGAAGCAGACTCCAGGCTCTGAGCTGTCAGCACAGAGCCTGACGCGGGGCTCAAACCCACAGACCATGAGACCATGACCTGAGCCGAAGTCAGACGCTTAACTGATCGAGTCACCCAGGCGCTCCAAGAATGAACCCATTTAGAATTAACAATTAGGATGAACATTTTCGTAACAAATAAGTTAGTAAATGTTTTACATTTGCACAGACTTCTAACATCAAGCTTAATACAGCTGGAATATCCTATCTGTTCTGGACTTAATCTGTTACAACATACATCGTGTGGCCACACGAAAACTCTACTGCAGAGTCGTGAGGAAATGAGTGGGGAAAAACTATTACTCAAACATTTTTTACTTGGCAGAGTCTCTGAAAAGGTCCCAAGGATCCCCAGGTGCCCCCAGAACATGCTGGCAGCCAATACTCTGCCACTCACCCACTTTTTCTTCCTCTTTACAGCATTCAAATGATCTGACTTTGTGAATTCACTTCTAACCACCTACCTCTCTGTACTTGAATATAACCTCATGAACACTCAGATTTTTATCCTGTTCATCTTGACTATATCTGTTATCTAAAAGACTATCTGGCACCTTCCCACTATTGCCACAAGATAGGAGATAAATCCCTTATGAAAATAAAACTATGGTTTTCCATTTGCATCATCCTTCTGAAAGTAATCCACATATATGCTTACCCTTTGCTTACCCTGTGGGTTCCTTGTGACTAAAACCCCCCTATACCAAAAACAAAACAAAAACCTACACCAAGAGTGGAAGGTGCTCATCCTATTATACTAGGTCATTTTCCCAAACTGTATCAAGTGTTAATGGATATCTTGTGAGGGCAGGTAAGTAATGATCTAATAAAATAATAAGACAAACTAAAGACTTGAATTCTCAAATTCTTATTCTAGTACAAAAACACAATCAAAACATGATTATTTCTTTTGGCAATTAATGTGTCCTTGAGACAATCATGTCTACTTTAATCTAAACACACATCATAACAACATAGCACGGTAAAAACTCTTTGAGAAATGCAGTCCTATATAAAAGATCATCTTAGCAGAAGTTGCTTATGAGACATAAAAAATACTTCAGGGGTACCTGAATGGCTCAATCGGTTAAGCGTCCAACTCCTGCTTTCGGCTCAGGTCATGATCTCAGGGTTCGTAGAATTGAGCTCTGCATCAGGCTCTGCAGACAAACTGACAACATGGAGCCTGCTTGGGATTGTCTCTCTCCCTCTCTGCCCCGTTCCCACTCCCGTTCTCTCTCTCTCAAAATTAACATTAAACAACAACAACAAAAAAAGGTTTATTTATTTTTGAGAGAGACACACACAGCGTGAAAGCAGGGAAGGGGCAGAGAGAAAGAGAGAGAGAGAGAGGAAAACACAGAATCTAAAGCAGTCTCCAGGCTCTGAGCTGTCAGCACAGAGCCCAGTGCGGGGCTTGAACTCCAGAACCATGAGATCATGACCTGAGCCAAAGTCGGACGCTTAACTGACTGAGCTATCCAGGTGCCCCCTGAGCCTCGTTTTTTTAACTAAAAAGAGATACTTAAATGTGATATCTGGAATAAAGATAGGCACCTCCTTACTACCCTAGATTAAGCTCTTTTAACAAATTTTATTTATTTATTTATTTATTTATTTATTTATTTATTTATTTATTTATTTTGTGACCAACCTGACATAGAAGGGAGCTTCCTTTTACATCTTCCCTCTGGTCTAATGAACAGTTTACACACGAGAAGGGCACTTCTTTACCATTTATGGTGCCATGCTATAATCAAAAGGTCAAGATGGGCTGGAAAAAGCTAAGTTTTTAGAGAGCATACTTTGACTTTAACATCAACAACAGACACCAAACTAAAGGGTAAGGACAAAACATTCTCTTTCCCCTTGTGATGAAACTATCAAGTGCAAGTGCAAGTATTAAAGAGTAAAGGCATACATTTTAATGACAGGATAACATTTCAAAGACAAGGCTAAAATCCTCTCACAGGATGTACAGGAGAGCTTTAATTTCTCCCAAGTTTAGTAAATTCTCCAAGACAATCAACTAACACTGAACCTATTATTTACTCTATGATAATCCAGCCTACCACAACAACATGGGATATAAAAACATACTTCTTTGGGGGCCAGCACCTGGGTGGCTCAGTCAAGTTGGTTGAATGTCTGACTTCAGATGAGGTCATGATCTCCCAGTTGTTGTGTTCAAGCCCCACATCAGCCTCTCTGCTATCACCACAGAGCCCACCTCATATCCTCTGTACCCCATTTTCTCCGCCTCTCCCCTGCTGGCGTGTGCACACATGCTCTCTCACTCTTTCTCAAAAATAAACATTAAAAAAAAACATACTTCCTTGGAGCCTAATGTACTTCCTTTTATTGATTTTAATGAAAAGTTTCAAACATAATGAAGATTAGACAGAACAGTATCATAAAACCCCAGTTATTGATTACCCAGACTCAACATTTTAAAACTCATTTTAAATTTGTATTTCAGCAATGGTGTAACCAAGTTAGCCTTCTCAATATTATGTATGCCCTTATACCATTAATAATATCAGACACTGAACTAATGGATGCTACCCTAGTGAAATGGCATTTTATGTATATTAATATACAACCAATTCTGTTTATACATTCAATACATTTTATAGAAATTATAGCATTCTAATCAACAATGGCATTCGTAAGGCTATCATTACTAATCAAAACATTTCCTTTTAAGTAAAATATAATGGTTAACAAATGTAACACATTTTTTCAAATAGTTTCTTTTTAAATTTTTTTTAATGTTTATTTATTTTTGAGAGAGACAGAGCATGAATAGGGGAGGGGCAGAGAGAGAGAAAGAGGGAGAGAGAGAGAGAGATTGAGAATCTGAAGCAGGCTCCAGGCTCCAAGCTGTCAGCCCAGAGCCGGACACAGGACTCAAACCCAGGAGCTGTGAGATCATGACCTGAGCTCAGACACTTAACCAACTGAGCCACCCAGGCACCCCTCAAACAGATTCTTATTTCTCTTAACACCTATATTCAACAACCAATGAGCATGTGAAGAACTGAATAAAAAGCTAAGAAAATACACACATGTGCCCACACAGGGATGTAAACAAATATGCCATATGTTGGGAAGTGTGCACACACAAGAACTGAATACTCCTAGTAAATTAGCCTATCACACACTGTGCTTCATTCAATATGGTGTCTCAGGAACTTTGTAACAGTATCTTTAGATAAGGTCCAGTCCAAAAACAAAACCCCAGCAATCATCTCATTATTTCTGCCTCTTTGCCCATGTTGGAAAGCATGCACTTAAAAGTTTAATTTTAGAATGTATTTGAGGCAATAAGAATCATTAACTATACATAACAGTGATAATTAATGTTACCTCATTTAATCTGACAAAATCTTCAATCTACTACTTTCACTAGAACAACAAAAAAGTGTTTCCTACTGAGTTCCTTCTAAATTTAGGGATTATATACAAATAAATAGATGAAACTCAATTTTAAGAAATCACAAAGTTACTATAAATTAAAAGTAGCATCACAACCTAAAAATACAGGGAGGTTTCTCAAAGCCCTTTCTATATTTCCAGAATTCCAAATTTTAATTCGGCAACTTTTCTCACCTATCAAATAGTGAGCAAGCACCTACTGAAAGTTTCGGTAATACAACAGAATTAAAAGCATGATTTGAACTTTCTACTCATTTACAAGTTGAGTGACAATCAACAGATGACAGATAAAAATGTGTACAGCCAGGGCGCCTGGGTGGCTCAGTCAGTTAAGCACCTGACTCTTGATTTCAGCTCAGGTCATGGGATTGAGCCCCACGTCAGGCTCTGCACTAACATCTCAGAGTCTGATTGGGATTCTCACTCTCCTTCTCTCTTGACCCCACTCCCACACATGCTGATGCATTCTCTCTCAAAATAAACAAATAAACATTTAAAAAATGTGGTATAGCCATACCATGGACTTATCAGACTTAGAAAGCAATGCAATTTTGACACACACTACAACATGGATGAACCTCAAGGACATTATGCTCAGTGAAATAAGCCACACATAAAAGGTCAAAAGTTATATGAGTCCACTCATAAGAGTTACCTAGTATAGGCAAATTCATAAAGACAGAAAGTAAAACAGACCTTATCCTGGGTAGGGGTGGGAGTAGTAGAGAGTTACTGTTTTCGTTGTTGTTTTGTTTTTGTTTTTTGAGAGAGAGAGAGAGAGAGAGAGAGAACGAGCAGGGGAGGGGCAGAGAAAAAGAGGAACTGAAGATCCGAAGCAGGCTCTGTGCTGACAACAGAGAGCCCAGTGTGGGTTCAAACTCACAAGCCGTGAGATCAATACCCAAGTTGAAGTCGAACGCTCAACTGATGAGAGTTACTGTTTGATGAGTACAGGGTTTCAGTTTTGGATGATGAAAAATAAAACGGTAGTGAGAGTTGCACACTGTAAATGTACTTAATGCCACTGAATTGTACACTTAAAAATGGTGAAGTGGGGAGGCGCCTGGGTGGCTCAGTCAGTTAAGCATCCAACTCTTGATTTCAGCTCAGATCATTGTCTCACCATTTGTGGGTTTGAACCCCACATCGAGGTCTGTGCTGACAGTGCAGACCCTGCTTGAAATTCTCTCAAAAAAAAAAAAATTTACAAAAAATAGAGAAAAGGGGCCCCACGTGTACTAAAATTAGAAAGATAGAGAGGATTATTAGCATGGCCCCTAAGCAAAAATGACATGCAAATTCATGAAGAATTCCATATATTTTTTAAATAGTGAAAAGGGTAATCCTATGTTATATAATTATGTATAATTAAATATGTATGTAATTAAAAATTTTCTAAAAAACTAAGAATTTCTCCTAAAAATGGACCAAAGTGAAAATAAGTCTTAATTTCAACTTATACTTGTGTCATTAATGAAGGAAATGTCCTAACTTACCTCAAACATGTTTACAGCAAAAATAGACATTTTCCTATGGAATTTGTAATCTATGCAGATGAAATACTCATGACAACTATGAACACAGAGAATGTTGATGGAAAAATGGGGGGGAGGGGGGGACTGTACAATTGCAAATTCTTTTTTGAGAAAGAGAGAGAGAGAGAGAGAGCGTGCATGAGCAGGACAGAGACAGAGAATCCCAAGCAGGCTCCATGCTCACCGTGGAGCCCAACACGGGGCTCCATCCCACAAACCATGAGATCATGACCTGAGCCAAAATCAAGAGTTGAATGCTCAACCAACTAAGCCACCCAGGTGCCTATACAACTGTAACATGTCTACATTTTACATGAAATAGTGTAATATTACCTCTAAGTAGACCATATAAAGTTAAGGATGTATATTGTAATCTCTAGAAAAACCACTAAAAAATGTAAAAGGTCTAATAGGTAACTTTAAATGGAATTCCAAAATTTAATATAATCCAGAGAAACAAGAAAACAGAAGGAAAAAAAAAAGTGAGACAACCAGAAAGCAAACAAAATGGTAGCCATAAATGCAGTCACACTAGTAATTTATTAAATGTTAGTAAATTTTACTGGAATTGCATATTGAAGATGGTTACACACTTCCATGACAATACTAAAAAGCACTGAATTGTTTATGACAAAAGGGTGAATGTTAGGACATGGGAATTATACCTCAGTAAAGCTGTTAGTAAAGAAAATAAGGCAAAGCGCCTGGGTGGCTCAGTCAGTTAAGCATCTGACTCTTGATTTTTGGCTCAGGTCACAATCTCACAGTTCGTGAGATCGAGCCACATGTTGAGCCCCGTGTCTGGCTCTGTCTGGCTCTCTCTCCACTCCCCCCCAACCCCTATCACCCACTCATGCCAGAAAGAAAGAGAGAAAAAGAGAGAAAGAGAGAAAGAGAGAAGGGGGGGGAGAGAGAGAGAGAGAGAGAGAGAGACAAAGGAAGGAAGGAAGGAAGGAAGGAAGGAAGGAAGGAAGGAAGGAAGGAAGAAAGAAAGAAAGAAAGAAAGAAAGAAAGAAAGAAAGAAAGAAAGAAAGAAAGAAAGAAAGAAAGAAAGAATTAGGCAAACCAAAAAACCTTAATTGTCTAAACACAACTTGAAAAAGATATGGATTATTAGAATGATTTAAAAAGCATGACCCACCTACACACTGCTACAAGAGACATGTTTTCAACATAAAGAGTCAGATGTGGAAATATATATTGTGTGAACTGTGAGCATAAGACACTTGAGTCTTCAAACATTAAGCACCCTATCTGAGATCACATAGCTACCATGTGGCAGAAGAAGAATTTTAACTAATTCCAGACTGTGCTAATAACTGAAGGGGACAGTAAGGAATTAGGGGAGAAGGAAAGTTCATAGGATAAAATTCAAGCTATTTTAACCAAGCCAAGAGCAGGAAATCCCAACTTCATCAAATCCTAGATTCATTTTTTTTTTAATGTTTATTTTTGAGACAGAGTGCAAGTGGGGAAGGGGCAGAGAGAGAGAGAGAGAGAGAGAGAGAGAGAGAGAGAAAGAATCCAAACTGGGGTCAGCACACAGCCTGACAAGGGGCTTGAGCCCACTAACTGTGAGATCATGACCTGTGCCAAAGTTGGACACTTAAACGACTGAGCCACCCAGGTGCCCCTCAAATCCTACATTCTTAACCTTCCTATTGAAGGCATCCCCAAACCCCACAAACCTATATGAATTTGCCTTGTCTACACCCTTAAAAAATCTCCCTAAAAATAAAGGAGGATTTATCCAGGTCAGAGCATTTCTATTCAAATCTTCAAATTCTTCAACAAATACTCTAGAAGCTGAACTCTAATCCAACACACAGGAAAACAAACTTCTCAAACATTTCTGAAGACATTCTGTTATGATAAGAGTTTTATGAAGTTATTTCATAAATTCTGAACATAACATTTAAGAGTCACAATTACAAATATACTATAAAATTGTCAGAAGGGGAGCGCCCGGATGGCTCAGTCGGTTGAGCATCCGACTTTGGCTCCGGTCATGATCTCGCGGTCTGTGAGTTCGAGCCCCGCGTCAGGCTCTGTGCTGACAGTTTAGAGCCTGAAGCCTGCTTCGGATTCTGTGTCTCCCCCTCTCTCTGCCCCTCCCCCGCTCAAGCTCTGTCTGTCAAAAATAATATTAAAAAAGATTGTTTTTTAAATTGTCAGAAGAGTTGCCAAACTTTCCCCTCCAAATCCATGGAGACCAGATTGATTCAACTTAAGAATATCAAGGAGTGGGGGGCTACTGGATGGCTCAGTCGGTTGAGTGTCCAACTTCGGCTTGGGTCACGATCTCACAATTTTTCAGTTCAAGCCCCACATCAGGCTCACTGCTGTCATTCTGGAGCCCACTTCAGATCATCTGTCCCCTTCTCCCTCTGCCCCTCCCCCACTTGCGCGCTCTCTCTCTCTCTCAAATAAATAAAAAGCATTTATATATATACATAAAATCACAGAGTGGTAAAAGGTATCAATGACTATTTTACATTTCCACCAGCTCTTTCAAAAAGTGAGCAAATCCAAGTGAAGACAGTTACTTTCACTAGGATCCAAGATCACAAGATCAGAAAAACAAAAGAAATAGCTGTTTTCAGACCTTAAAAATGGCACACCAAGTGGAGGGGAGGAAGAATGGAGAAGAAAGAGCCTCCATCAACAGCAAAAATAGGCACCAGCCAAAGCTATCTTTTATAAAACAAAAAAACAAAAGAAACAAACAAAACACTAACAACCCAGTCTAGTTTCAATCCATCTTCAAAGCAGTTTGGAACATTTACTGAGTATAGAATTTGTAACTTTTGTTACAAACTATACTCTCATTGATTAGCTATGTGACACTGGGCAAGGCATTTACTTCTGAGATTATTCTCTTCTTAACACCAAGGGATGATGATAATACAACACAGCTTGTCGGGAAGAGTAAATAAGAATGGTGCTAGAGTATCTGTAGGTTGTATTCCATACCTATTTTTAAAAGCCTGGGGGAAGGCAAGAAATATTCTGTGTCACTTCTTTTCTCATAAACAAAATCTACTTTGGCAAATAAGACAAATAAATCTATAGCAAAATTCTAACACACACACTCACTCCAGAAGAATATAAATATAGTTGCAGTGGTAGCTTCCAAACTGGGGGCTAGGGTCAGAGGTTCACAGATAGAGAAAACCTTCTTTTCCAGAATATGCATGTGACTTAAATTTAAGATTTTACATTCTCAAAAATGTTTCATTTTAACATAATAAAAATCAAAGATCTATGTCCAATATGGAATTTCTACTAATGTTAAGAAAATGTATACAGTTAAAACTAGGTATCTACAAAATACACTGCAGTAACATTATTCAACTTTCTTAAGCCATGATATAAATAAATTTCAACAGTCATGCACAAAACATACTTCTGTGAGTTACCCAGATCACAGCCTACATATAGATAAAATCAGAGTTATATACAATTCTGGACTTGCAAGGTTTAAGCCTCTCCTTTATCCTCCTATCTAAAAAAAAGTTTTTACAACTATGAGTGAATAGAGTATCATATGAATCACTTTAAATTTACTCTACTATTTTAAGAACAAAAATAGTGCTAAATGAAACTATTGGCTAACTTGCTAACTTCAGAATTTTAGTATCCGTTACAAAACACACTTCTTAACTCTAATAATGCACTATGGATTACAATCTCCCAAATGAGACAAGGGACCCAGCAAGATGCGGTCTTCCAAGTTTCTGCCTACACAACAGTCATTTTCCTACAGTCTGACCATGCGCTACCTGTATTACTGTTAAATGGAGAGAAAGGTTTCTTCTACGAGCTTTGGGGTAAGTTGACCACAGTTATTTGGTCTTCACTATTTGGGTTCTCTGTGAATGCTCTATTTCCAACTTAGCCAACGAGGGCACAGTGGTTTTTATTTCAAGTGCTCTGTACCTGAAAGTCAACCAACGTAGGCCAAGTCCTGACTCTGTTACTACTAGCATAGTGTTAACTATTAGAGGTCACTGTACCTGAGTCATTGTTTTCCTTTCATTATACAGAGTTCATAATATCCAGCTTCGGTGGTTGCATGAATGAAAGAAATCATGGGTCATAATAATTTGTAAACTACATTATTACGCACAGATATACAGCAGTGTAATTCTATCAAACTATTAACCTCAACAGGAAAAAAAAATCTAAACTCACAAAATAGACATGAAAACTATCAGACTAATTTCCCAAAAGCACTAAGTTCAACTATATCCTTGTCGCTAAATGCTCTTCAACAGCTCTCTCCTCTACTAAAGTAATTATTAACAATTATAAAGATTAAGATGATTTGCCTGGCAATGCCAGACTCTGTGCTAAGTTCTTTATATAAGTTGTTTCCCATCTTTACAACAACCTTGCAGGTAGGGGTCATTCTCTTCATTTTACAGATGAAACAATGTTAACTTATTTCCAAGTTTTGCTGTTACAAACAACCTTACAATGAACATTTCTTAAGGTTTGTCTTTGTAGGTGAAGTTCCTTGTCAAGTCAAAGAATATATACACTAAATTGTAATAAATACTAGTAAATTTCTAGCAAAAAAAAAAAAGCCTAAAATACTTTATATTCCCAAGAACAATTTTCCTGTCCACTTGCCTACACTGGATATTACAGCCAGTTTTTAAATTTTTGGTAAATCCAATGGAGAGAAAAATGACATCTCATCACTGTTTTTGAACAGTTATATTCCTTATCCTGTTAAAAGGTATCCAACAGAAGGAGATAAAAGAATATGATCATCAAATCTGAAGTGCTTGCTACAGTTTTCTATAAGCTTCCATGCTGAGCACTGTGGATAAAACTCACCGTCGATATGCATGTACACACATATCTTTTAAATACGTGGGCAAGACCCAAACGTGAAACACGAACTATTAAATCTAACGTACAAATTTCTCATAAAGCTAATCCCTATAATTTGTAATGCTGTGCTTTAGTAAAATAAATTACTAAATAAATATATATATGTATATATTTACTATACTTATATATATACTTACTATATCTATACACATACATATGTTAGCAAACTAACTAGGAACACTATGAAATCTCTTTTAATATTTATTTAATGTTTACTTATTTTTGAGACAGACAGAGACACAGAGTGTGAGCAGGGGAGGGGCAGAGAGAGAGAGGGAGACACAGAATCAGAATCAGGGTCCAGGCTTTGAGCTGTCAGCACAAAGCTCGATGCAGGGCTCAATCCCACAAACCGAGAGATCATGACCTGAGCCAAAGTTGGACACTTAACCAACTGAGCCACCCATAAGCCGCTAAAATCTCTTTAAACCAATACCTCCTTTTTTCAAGAGCAGGTAGTTCTACTTTTTTTTTTTTTTAATTTAATGTTTATTTTAGAGAGAAAGAGCATGAGCAGCGGAGGGACAGAGAAAGAGGGAGACAGAAACCGAAGCAGGCTCCAGGCTCTTAGCTGTCAGCACAGAGCCCGACGTGGGGTTCAAACCCATGAACTGTGAGATCATGACTTGAGCCAAAGTCAGACGCTTAACTGACTGAGCCACCCAGGCGCCCCTCAAAGCTCTTTCATAAATTAAAGAATTTATTGGGGCGCCTGGGTGGCGCAGTCGGTTAAGCGTCCGACTTCAGCCAGGTCACGATCTCGCGGTCCGTGAGTTCGAGCCCCGCGTCGGGCTCTGGGCTGATGGCTCAGAGCCTGGAGCCTGTTTCCGATTCTGTGTGTCCCTCTCTCTCTGCCCCTCCCCCGTTCATGCTCTGTCTCTCTCTGTCCCAAAAATAAACGTTGAAAAAAAAAAAATTAAAAAAAAAAAATTTATTTTCTTAATTCTCCTCAGAGCCTCCTATCACTGTGTTTTTACCACTCAGAATACAAGGAGCCCAGAAGGGAAATACAGAATGAAACACAGTTTGGAAATAAAATCTGTTGGCTCGGCACATTAAGATTACTGAAAATTACTGAAATTTCTTCATGAGGGTGATTTGTAGCTTTGTTTTTTTCCATGATTTAAGCAAAAACAAAGTATGATTTGGTTTAAATCAGGTACAGTAGGGATTCTGGGTAATCTGATCCCACTGCATGTAAATTAAGCATAAAGAGTAATGGTCACGGGTACCCACAAACATACTCCCACACAGAGGCCCAAATGAAGGCTGTTATTACAAAAGAAAAAAGAAAAAAAGAATTAGTCTTGGGAAAAAAAAACCATAATGTTCAGTATACTTTTATACTTGGTTTACTGTCTATTTTCTAATGTTTCTAAAAACAACAATGTATCACATAAAGCACAACTCGTTTTTCCATAAGCAAAATAAATATGCTGGTCTTTGAACAGCAATTTTAAAAAACAGAATCAAGGGTGCCTGGGGAGCTCAGTCAGTTGAGCATCTGACTGTTGATTTCCACTCAGGTCGTGATCTCACGGTTTGTGAGATCTAGCCTGACACTGGGCTCTGCACTAACAGTGTGGAGCCTCCATGGGATTTTCTCTTTCTCTCTCAAAATAAATATTTTTTTTAAAAGACAGTAAAAAAACAGAACTAGAAAAAAATGGGGGGGAAACCTCCATATTTGATTAAATCTCAAACATAAGATATGGTATTATAATAAAAGGAACTCCACAGTATCCAACTTCAAAAAAAAAGAAAATTCCAGGGGTGCCTGGGTGGTTCAGTTGGTTGAGCATCTGACTCTTGATTTCCACTCAGGTCGTGATCTCACAGTTTGTGAGATCTAGACTCACACTGGGTTCTGCACTGACAGTGTGGAGCCTCCGTGGGATTTTCTCTTTCTCTCTCAAACATTTTTTTAAAAAGACAGTAAAAAAAAACAGAACTAGGAAAAAAAGGGGGAGGGGACCTCCATATTTGATTAAATCTCAAACATAAGATATGGTATTATAATAAAAGGAACTCCACAGTATCCAACTTAAAAAAAAAAAAAAATTCCAGGGGTGCCTGGGTGGTTCAGTTGGTTGAGCATCTGACTTCAGCTTAGGTCATGATCTCACAGTTCATGAGTTCAAGCCCCACATTGGGCTCGCTGCTGTCAGCACAGAGCCTGCTTTGAATCCTCTGTCCCCTTCTCCCTCTGCCCTCCCTCCACTCATGCTCTCTCAAAAATGAATAAACATTAAAAAAATTTTTTCAGCTTCTCCTTGCCAAAGTCACCACCACCAACATGGTAATCTATCACCACTACAACGTAAAGCATATCTCTAAGAATATATTCAGTTTGAGAGAGTAACTATTGAATCCAATGGCTGGTCACCAATCACACAATGTTTATATGGCCTAACATAATCAGTAGGCAATTTCACTTCAATGCTGTATTATTTTTTATGGAACTTACCAACTATACCTAGATATCCCAAAAGGAGCATTTTAAATGGCACACTCCAATGGGAAAAGATTTTAATGCTAGGAAAGCTCTATCCCAAAAAGAATCTTGCCACGATACACACAAAAAAAGACAAGGGTTAGTTATCACTAGCTGCATATTTTCGTTGTGAACCGAAACACAGCAACATTGCCTTCTAACTATAAAGCAGTCCCTTTTGTGATAGACGAAAAGTTTTCTTGCAGGTTATTGTTTTATTATTTTTAATCTAGTAATTATTTAATCTTTCCATAACATTCATTGAGCCTACTATGCAGAAATCATTAAAATATAAAACAAAAGGGAAACAAAGACCAATGAGACCAAGTCTCTCATCTCAAGAGGAGATTAAAATACAGTAAAGGAAAAATTTTAATATGGAAAGTGGTATATCAAATAAGAAATCTCAAAAAAAAAAATGCTCTAGCAAATAGAAGAAAGAGATTACTTCTCACCTGAAGGGCATGGAAACTATGCTGATAGTAGTAACATGTGAACCATGCCTTTCGGGACAGGCAGAAGTTGGAAATGTGGGAGAGGACCGGTGTGCCCACAGGGTAAAGAGTGCTGAAAAGGATGGAACAGGAAAGAACTAGCCATGTTTGAGAATGGCACTGTTGTCTTGGCTGAGGCATAGCACTGACAATGGGAAATGGAGGAGAAATTAGAAAGAAAATTAGTCAGAAAGGAAGGTGCTCATTCACCTATTCTATACTCTTCTCTCTAATGCAAAGCCCCTGATGGAAATATCCTTCATTTAAGGAGAATGTGAACTTCCTCATAGTATTTTTCCCCTGAACTGAAGTCACTTGTGGACTTGACTTATTTTCCACAACATGACTGTGAGCCCCTCATGAGCAGGACACACATCTGATGCCTTTTTATATCCTTCTCAAATATAAACATAGCAAACAACCATTTTTTTAACAATTGAATGCATGGATGAACACACAACAGGCTGTGTCATTTAACTTCTCTGAGACCCAGATACTCTATACCAAGGGTTGGCAAATTTCTACTACAAAGGGCCATACAGTAAATATTTTAGGCATTGCAGGTTATTTGGTCTCTGCTATAGCTTCACAACTCTGCTGTTATAAAGCCAAAGCAGCCACAGACATCACGTACATGAATGAGCATGGATGTGTGCCAATAAAATTTAATTTACAAAAACAGGCGGCAGGCTGCATTTGGCCAATGGACCATGGTTTAGAGACTCCTCATCTACACAAACTTAAGTCTAATACATTATATTGTACAAGCACATTCACATGTATTATATTCAAATCACTTTTGACATAACGATACAACTCAGTCAAAATTTCAGGCAAGAGGCTAGCAAAAAAGAATAGAAATGGGAAAGTGTGCACATGCTGCACAAATGGTAAATGTGGTAAATGTGGGCCTTTGGTTGCTTCCACCTCATCTGCCCTCTCCAGGCACCTGTTACCATTAGCTATCTGTGTCACCTTACATCACAACTCCATCAGGCCTCACTTTAATCTTTAGGCCCTAGTTTTTAACCTATCAATTGGTTAAAATAAATCATTCTAAACTAGAACTCTAGGATCTCAAAAATTGTCCAAATTAAATTTATGGATCTTAAGTCAAAATTTCATCTAGAAAATTATATTCATAAGTAATTCTGAATCCATGAAACAACAAAATATAAACATTTCACAGAAATAAAGTATAACATATTAGAATAGTAAATTAAGATACCTCCTGGGATAACTGATCCAATGAGCTTTTTGAAACATTCAAAATCCTAGTTTAGCACCTGAACACTAAGTTTTCAGTACCATCTTGAATGTAGTTCAATTCATTTAACCAAGGTGGTAATATCTGGAAAAGACTTCGGTAATACAAAAGTCTTTTCCCCAAACAGAAATTTGATCTTAAATATTACAATATGCAATGAAAAGGGAAATAGATAGAATCTTACTTCTGGCTTCACAGTCCATGCTTGTGTTATAATAATAAATCACTGGACTCTTTGACATAGTTAGCTACAAATCTGAAGAGTCGAATTTTTAAAAAGTCCATATAGTATATGACAAACTCAGTGTCATTAGCTAGGTATAAAGGTGATATCATAACTCTTCCACTTTTATTCTTTAAACCAAGACCTGGGTTTCAGAACAAAAACTCTTCACTTTTTACAAGTAATTTTCAAAGAATTGATGGGTCAATTAAAATTCTTTAATGCATCATGACCCACATTTACAAAAGCAATACCATTACGCTGCTTTCTGAGATAGAAGTCAACAGATTCTGATCCATTACAAACTTACCAGACATTTGGCAAATTCTTTGTTTTCTGAAAGGAATCCATAACCTGGATGTACCTTAGAAATGAAAACAAAACACACATTCAATTTTACAAAAAATTTCACAAAACCTTTAGTAAGCAACACAGAGAGTGCATTATTGTACTTATAGTTTAAGGGCCTTGAGTAAGGTTACTTCTCCTCAATACTGGCAGCCGCAACTCACATTCCTGAGTACAGACCCAAATTCCAAGAGACTGACTACGCAGCATTCACTTGCAGCACACTACCTTTTTCCTAGCCACAATCGGGACCATAATTCTGCCTATCCACCTACATCTGACTATGCTATTCAACACGACCCAAACTCTCCCTACTTCTTCTGAGGCTGCCTTTGGCCACAAGAGTGGAGAAATTTCTAATGGCTGGTGGGTCGAAGTACAAGGTTAAACAAAACCATTTACGGATAGATGAAAAACTCCTAATTCCCCTTCCTTTACAGTCTCAGGAACTACTGCTTTCTAAAACCCTGGGTAAGCCAACAAATGCATTTTATTCCTAATAACATGAATATACTCAACCACTATCCAGTGAGCAGTTTCTGTCAAATCTAGGTAAAATCAAAGTCTGGTTTTATTTTTTCTTTGTATTCTGAAAATTTTTATGCTAACTAGACGTCTACTCTTTCTCCCCTGGCCCAACCCATTTAGCCACTCACAACCACTTTATGTAATCCTCTCTCACAAGCCACGTTGCTACAGTTGAAGTTCTACCGTCCTGTTCTACCACACCAGCCAAACAAATGTAGCCACTCTATCACTGGTCAGCATTGAATGTATTTCCAAGAAAACAAGTCTGCTAGAAGGAAAGTCAAATTTTGGAAGGAGCCAATATCATAATCTAGAAGTAGCTACACATCTGAGATTTTTAAACGCTTTAGGAACATGGTACAGAATTGAAATGACTGCATCACAGGAAAAGTTTCACTCCATCAACTGCATTTCACAGAAACATTTCATGAAAGATTGCACTCTGACAAGCTGTTGTCAAAAGGTTAAGAGCTTTACCTTCATTAACTCTGATAATAAACTGTAAACATCTATAATATGGGTTCATGAATTCAGTTTTTTATCTAAACCTGTATCTTACTAAAACATTTCTTTCAAAGACACATGAGCGCTAACTGAAGCACTCCAGGCTAATTGCTGGTGTTGGCTGTTTCCATCCCATTTCAGAGATGACTCCCAGTAGTTACAACATTATATATAATTAGTTCTCTGATATGAAACATATATACCCACCAACAACAAAACACTATTCCTGATGTCAGAAACCAGTTCCTTCCCTGGATTCCACCCATTCAAACAGAATTAGACATGGAAAGCATTATTTATTTCTCCGTGCAAGTCAAGTGTATTCCACTGACATTATCAAACTGAAATAATTACCAATTGCATAGTTTTTATTTCTGGAAGTGTAACCAGGTGTCCTAAGGTTAACATGATTAAAAGAGAACTTAAAGAAGAATCTTTTGGATCCTACTGGTAATACAGATTTTTTTTCTTTATCTTCTTATTACACTGAAAGGGTTAATACTCAAAACTAATTGGGATTTTTTTTTCCCTAGCAAATTTGGAAATGAACTGAAACTGCTCCCTGGTGTGAAAGCTGAATCCAACAGCCACCTGCAGGATCAGCGACCAACACTGCCAGATGCTACAAAGCCTTTGATTTCCAGTAGCGAATTCGGACACATTTAACTCGTATGACATGAACTAACTGCAACAGCATTTTCAATCATTCTTTCTTATTTTTTTTTCCTGAATACCAACTCTAGCTTTCTGCTCACTATATAGGAAACAGCTGCAGTAGATAGATTCATTCAGACTCACAGCTTGGGCCCTGGTTTTCTTAATGGCTTCCATGATGGCATCCATGTTGAGGTAGCTTTTACTGGTGGGAGCTGGGCCAACACAGACAGCCTCGTCCGCCATTTTCACATGAACCTGAAGAGACAAATCTCTGCATTAACAGATGCTCCCAGCACAAAGAACTCCCATCCCCTGCAAATATACACAAAATTCCAAATCTGATTGTCTCACATATCATTTAGGTAGTCAGATCTCTTTTAAAAAGTGCACTAAAAAAGAAGAGTGGAACAAAGAAGCTCAAGAGGTATATTAACCATGACTGTCATTTATTAGAAGCCTAATCACTCTCTAACCAGGTAACTTCCAAAATATTCCCTACCAATTTGATTAAATAAACCCCCTGCAAACAACTTTAGCCCCTTACTTGGTTCATCAATACATAAATACCGTATCAAAAACTACCCTGTTACATGTAGCCAGAGTAGCCCCGTATTTTCCCGAGAAGCACTCATGCTCAGTTCTAAGCAAGCTCCCCAAGGAAGTGGGGATAATTAAAGGGACTGAATGAAGGGACACAGTGAGTGTCCCTACACAGCAGCAGGTCAGCACTAAGCATAAATTAAAGTTCACCACTAAAGAGTTCACTATCACTACACATGAGCCACAGAATCTTGACGATCATTTAAATACCCTCACATTTGATCCTCATCCATTTTACCTTTCTCCTAGAAGACCAGATGTGTGCATGAGTCTACTCAAAACTTCAGATTATATAGTCCATTTTTAAGACTACTTATTTTAAAACATTTTAAATCTATTTTTAAGTGTAGGCATTCACTCCTGAAAAGAATAACTTATTTACTTCTAAAAAGAACCTATTCTAAAATGATAATGGGATTCATGTATCTTTGAAATGGATTTCCCTAACGGTCTTCCAGTTTAAGGAATTTCCGATCAGTTTAACTTTATTTTACAAAGCAGACATAAAAACTAGAGCACTTGCATATACCTGGACATTTATGAGCCCACCCCCCACAAAAGTCTAAGATAGAAAGTACTTTTCAATACTGCTAAGTTATATTCTTCGCCGTGAAGTAATTTTTAAGAAGCATTTTTTAAGAGAACAAGCAAGCACGCCTGAGCAGTGGGGCATGGGGTGGGGGGGAGTGAGTGAGTGAGTGAGTGAGTGAGTGAGAGAGAGAGACAGAGACACAGAGACAGAGACAGAGAGAATCTTAAGCAGGCTCCATGCTCAGCACAGAGCCTGACGCAGGGCTTAATCGCCTGAACCACAAGATCATGACCTGAGCCAAAATCAAGAGCCAGACCTTTAACCGAATAAGCTACCAAGGCACCTCAATTTTAAAAGCTTTTGAAATTCGGGGCAGCTGGCTGGCTCAGTCTATTAGGTATCCGACTTTGGCTCAGGTCATGATCTCACAGTTCATGGGTTCGAGCCCTGCCAGCAGGCTCTGTGCTGGCAGACAGAGCCTGTTTGGGATTCTCTCTCTTCCTCTCTCTCTGCCCCTCCCCCACTTGTGCTCTCTGTCAAAATAAGCTTTAAAAAAAAAAGTTTTGAAACTCAATTTCAATTTTGTCATCATTGTTGTACTAAATGCCTGATGTGATTTCACTGGGTTGCTAATACAAAACCAAGTACATTCAAGCCATGTAATAAGAGCAACTTATTACTGCCTATCAATGACTAGATGGATTTATGTTTCAAGAACTTCAGTATCTTGAAAAATATAAATCCCTTTTTATATACTTCAGTAACATGTAACAACTGTGGAAAAGTTAATTAACTAGGATTACTGCTGGCTACAAGTTTCAAAAGCAAAAATAAAAGATTTTAAGTACAAAGTAATCCTCAGAAACTTTTCCAACAGGTTTTTAATTATTAATTTCCTCAACATATAGTTTTATATTTTCATTTTTTTTATTTAAATAGGAGAAAAGTACATGAACTGGCCCTTTATTTTCCAAATAATAATATAGCAGAACAAAGTGTGTTTTTCATATTACAGAACTGAAAAAAATCGTCTTCCTCATTAACTTTTTTTAATGACTTTAAACACTTAGATCCAGATAGGTTAGAAATTGTGCCTGAATTTTAAAACTGAGTTAATGGACATTTTCATGTTAGTCCATTAGATGCCTAAGATATGCTTGGAAAAGATACTCTCCTTGGTTAAAAACACTGCATCTTAGTGTTAAGCAGTACACTAGAGCAGATCTGAATGAAAGCTTTTAAATACATTCTCAACTACTACAGACTAAGAAAGATAGGGAAGACAAGCAGGTGTGAAGACGTTTTGTCATGCTGGGAGGGTCTGTGAAACCTATCACTCAAGAAGATTTGCAGTCAGGTGGGCACTCCCCACCACGTCCATGAATACTTGAGTTTTCCCTGGGATATCATCCAATGTGACCACAACATGAGGTGGGACACTGCCAGGATGACAGACTGTACATTAGATGTGCTCCTTGAGAAGAATGGCAATGCCTCATACGATCTATCCACACTTCAGTACCCACCCAAATCGAACCCAATTCTTTAACGTTACCAACAAGCAAATGTCACCCTTAAAGACTGAAAAGGCAGGGGAACCTGGGTGGCTCAGTCACTTAAGCATCCAACTCTTGATTTCAGCTCAGGTCATGATCTCACAGTTTTTGAGTTCGAGCCCCACATCGGGCTCTGCACTCACAGTGTGGAGGCTCCTTGGGGTTCTCTTCTTCACTCTCTGCCCTTCCCCTGTTCACACTCTCTCTCTCTCTCAAAATAAGTAAATAAACTCTAGGGGGGAAAAAAAAACACTGAAAAGGCAATGAAAAGAATGCCAACTGCAACAATCTTAATTTGAAAAACCAGGGGGGAAAAACATTTTTTTAAAAGATTTTATTTAAGTAATCTCTACACCCAACATGGGGCTCAAACTCCACTGACTGAGCCAGCCAGGTGCCCCAGAAAAAAAAACATTTTTAAAAACTAGATAAAATCCTATCTCTAACGATGGGGGGGGGGGGGGGGGGGGGGGGGGGGGGGGGGGGGCGAAGAAGAACCTTTCTTTCTATTCTATACAATGTGTCCAAAGAGACATACAAATGTCAACAGACTAGCATTCTTGCACATCATTCTAGAAAGGCAATTCATCCCTAGAAAACAAAACATGAGAATTTAAGTCAGTAAATATTACATTTGCTTTGATTCCATTTTGTAAAACTACATGTGTAACACCATGACACATTTATTCATGATTATTTGGGGATGGTAGAATTAGTGACTTTACTATTTTTCTTCTGTCATAACTTATACAATTTGCAAAGTGACAAAGCCAAAAATTAAAAATTACAGGGAAAAGAGAATAGGTTTTTGCTAGTTGCAAAACTCTCAATTTCCTAAAATCCTATTTTCCTATCAGTAAAGGGAACTGTCCCAGAACCAATCATGGAATCAAAGGGTTTGCTGAGTCTTTATTTGCATTTCTGAGAATACAGTCAAAAACAAAGGAATGAAAAGAAACTAGAAGGACTAGAACCATATTTTCTTACTTTGGCCCCTGGAAGAAGCAGCAAGGAGAGATGGGAAGGATGGAAGAGGGGGAAGGAGACACCAAGTATGAAAACAAACGCTTAGCAAAAGCAATTATCAATGTGCTAAGACCACAATGAAAAGGTGAAAAGGACTGTGGAATGGCGGGAGTGCAGAGTTAAGTATGGTTGGTTGTAAAGGGTGGGAGAAGCAGAGTGATCGCCGAGAAAAGGTTTGAAGTGTTTTGTCCATTTTTTTAGCTTAGGAAATGCTTGAACAAATGCCCTTAAGAAGGACTCTTCTAGAAATAAGAAGCTAAAAAACACTTGAGAGATGAAAAATTCACAGTAAATGGTTTTTGACAAGTGAGTGTCAGAGCTAGGAGGTAAGGGGAAACAGAGGATAGAGATCATCACACACACACACACACACACACACACGCGCACGCACGCGCCAGGATTTAAAAAACAGATGAAGGAAAAGAAAAGAAGACAGGAAAGACAAGCAGGAGGGGCAGAAGAACAAACAGCTTGTTGTGCAGTCCAAGACAAGCCCCCCAAGCACCCATTCCCCAGGCACTGTGCTGCCTAGAAGCTCCTCTCCACAGACATTCTCGAGCCACCAGTACAGAGAATGCAGCAGGGATAAGATCAGGAATGTTTCTTTCCTTCTAAATAGCAGGAAAATGCCAAGAATGGGTATAAATACAGGTAAATTTACAGACTTGTTGCAGAAATTAAAGGCTCTGACCTTTGGCAGTTCCTATGTAGTGTGTGAAGCAAGAGACAAGATCACCTTCTGACAAAAGCAGCAAAGGAGGAGTCACTGGTGGTGTAAGAAGAACATAAAAGAGGGAGCCTGGGTGGCTCTGGTTAAGCGTCCAGTTAAGCTCAGGTCATGGTCTCATGGCTCGTGACTTCAAGCCCCGCATCACGTTCTCTGCTGTTAGTGCAGAGCCCGCTTCAGATCCTCTCTCCCTGCCTCTTTCTGCTCCTCCCTGCTTGCATGAGCACTCTCTTGCTCTTTCAAAAATAAACATTAAAAAAGAAGAAGAAGAAGAAGAGCTACCATGGAGCACATCACTGGCTCAACTGGCGAAGCATGTGACCCTTGACCATAGGGTCATGAGTTTGAGCTCCACGTTGGGACTTTACATTAAAAAAAAAAAAAAAAAAGGAGGGGCGCCTGGGTGGCTCAGTTGGTTGGGCAACTGACTTTGGCTCAGGTCATGATCTCGCAGTTTGTGAGTTTGAGCCCTGCGTCAGCTCTGTGCTGACAGCTCACAGCCTGGAGCCTACTTCAGATTCTGTCTCCCCCTCTCTCTACCCCTCCCCTGCTCACGCTCTGTGTCTGTCTCTCAATAATAAATAAAGGTTGAAAAAAAATTTTTTTTAAAGGAAAGAAAGAACTACCATATGATCTAGCAATTCCTCTTCTGGATATGTATCCAAAAAAAAAAAAAAAAGTGACATCAGGATCTCAAAGAGCTATTAGCACTTCCAGGTTCACTGCAGCACTATCCACAATAGCTAAAATGTGTTTAGAGACATTCTGAATATCCATTTACAACTAAATGGATAAAGAAAGTATGATATACACTCACAATTGAATACTATTAAGTCTCTTTAAAAATGGAAATTCTGCAATGTGTGACCACATGAATGAACTTGAGGACATTATACTAAATGAAATAAGCCAGACACAGACAAAATACTGCATGATTCCACTTACAGAAGACATTTAAAACAGTCAAATTCATAAGATCAAAGACTGCTGAATGGTGGTTACCAGCTGCAAAAGGAGGAAGAAATGGGGAGTTATCAACAGGCATAGTTCCAGCTATACAGATGAATAAGCATTAGAGATCCACGTACAACATTGTAACTACATTCAACAAAAATGTATTTTACACTTACAGGCTGTTAAGAGGCCAGATTTCATGTTGAGTGTTCTTAGCACAAAATTAAAAGAAAAAAATGAAGGAACAAATTTCAGCCAATTCGGTCATATACAACTCTTAGGTTCTTACTGGAGAGGATGGTAAACACCAAAAAGTTGAACAGAAAGAGCTGGGTGAGGATCAGCTACTCCTTTAACCCATCTTGCTAAAGTTTATAATAAAAGCAACTCTCAGTCCAAAGTCTGCAACAGATACATTTATTAAGCAAACATTTCTCAGCAAGACAGCATATAACCTGTTCCACATGCTGAATAAAATCCAAATTCTTATCTGATTACCATCTCGCATGAAAGGGTCACCAAGGGATGCATAATTAAACTCCAAAGGCAAGATTTTCCTATCTTTACAGTTGCTATAAGACTACCAGAAATCCTCCTCTCTGATGGTGGGACACCAAAAATATGGAATTCAAGAACAGAGCAGAATCCCTAAAGGTAAATGCCCTACTAGATTTTTATATCTTGTCCATGCCAGGGTGAAAGGTCTCTGAAATATTTCAGCCAATCCAAAAACCTTGAATAACAATAATTTCAGTAAGAAGCATCCATTTCTAATATCCATACTGCTATATATTAAACCACTAATGTCATCAACAAAAATCCATTTACTTAAAAATTTAGTCTTGAGGTGACATTAGTGGTTTAAGGTCCAACTCTTGATTTTGACTCAGGTCATGATCTCATGGTCATGAGATCAAGCTCCCAGTCAAGCAGGCTCCATGCCCAGCAAGGAGCCCAACATTCTCTCTCTCTCTGCTCCACTCTCCCCACATGCTCTAAAATAATAATAATAATAATGAAGTAAAAAAAAAAAAAAAAGATTTAGTCTTGACTGAGATACGGCAAGTTGTAAATGCTTTTAAAAGCCATCCCTGGGAGTGCCTGGGTAGCTCAGCCGGTTATGCACCGACTCTGGGTTTTGAGTCAGGTCATGATCTCACAGTTCATGAGTTCGAGCCCCAAGTTTGGCTCTGTATTGACAACAAGGAGCCTGCTTGGGATTCATCATTCATTCATTCATTCATTCATTTATTCATTCTCTCTCTCTGCCTTTCCCCTGCTCTCTCGCTCAAAAATAAGCATTTAAAAATAAATAAAATAAGGAGCACCTGGGTGGCTCTGTCAGTTAAGGGCCTGACTTTGGCTTAGTTCATGATCTGACTGAATAGAGGGACTGCCAAAAATAAAATAAGATAGGGGTGTCTGGGTGGCTCCGTTGGCTAAGCACCTGACTCTTGATTTTGGCTCAGATCATGATCTCACGATTCTGGACATCTAGCCTTGTGTCAGGCTCTGCACTGAGTCCTCAGAAAGCAGGATGGCGGTGACATTCCTCACATCTGCTCTCGCATCCATGTGTAAAGAACTGGCCAACTCCAAGGCAGAAGGGGCCTGAATTGCAGTGTATGAAACAGATGTGTTTGTCATTGGAACAAGAGAGGACGTGCTTTTGTCAACATCAGAAAGAATTTTCAGAAAGATTTTGTGGGGGGTGCCTGGGTGGCTCAGTCAGTTAAGCATCTGATGTCGGCTCAGGTAATGATTTCGCAGCTCATGGGTATGAGCCCTGTGTCCCACTCTGTGCGGACAGCTCAGAGCCTGGAGCCTGCCTCTCTCTTAGATTCTGTGTCTCCCTCTCTCTCTGCCCTTCCCCCACTTGCACTCTGTCCCTCTCTCTCAAAATAAAAACTTAAAAAAAAAATTTGTAAAATATTGTGCTGAAAGAAAAGGCTGCAGAGATGCAGAAGATGAAATCTACAACCCCAGCAAATTGGATGAGTGCCGACACCGTAGAGATTGAGGCATTCAGAAAAAATTGAGGACTATTTCTGTGTGGAGCCTACTTGGGATTCTCTCTCTCCCACTCTTTCTGTCCCTCCCTGCTCATGTTCTCTCTCTGAAAATAAACACTAAAAATAAATTACAGACATCATACCACTATGGCAGATTGCTATTGTGCCCAAAAACCTTCATTCCCCTACTCTCATGGCACATGACTGTCCAGCTAGAGATAAGATTTCTCAGACTAAGAGTCTCACATCAGTGAATAAAATAAGTTTGAGTCACTGGGATCAGAATGTGAAACATACAACTTCCAAATTATCTACAACTTAAACACAATCTTATTTCTCTGAATTCTGGCCATGTTCTTTCCTTTATCCTGGAACACAGATGTTGTGGGAACCAAGTTCAACTATGCAAACTAAGGCAACTTCATAGGACAAGGGACAGCAAATTATAGTGGGGGCCAAAATCAGCCCAATGCTTGCTTTGATAAAAGTGTTATAGGAGCACAGCTATACCTATTAAGGGCATCTTTTGTGCTAGAACTATAAATTTGAGTACTTGGGACAGAGACATGAAATATTTACTCTGAGTCTGTCCAGGCAAAGTTTACCCATCCATGCCCTCAGGGATAACAGAGAAAGAAGGCAGCCCCTTCTTGTACAAGAACCAAAGCCCCTGTACATCCACAGAAATACACTGACCTCCCTAACCTAAAATTGTTAGATGTGAGGGAATATTTGAATGTCATCCTATTTAAACTACCGTATTCTGTAATACCAATATCTATTACTTGTAATAACATCTCAAGTATAATCACTGCCATAAGCACCAACTTCATTCTTTTTTTTTTTTTCTTATATTTCTTTTTGAGAGAAAGAGACAGAGGGGCGGGGGGCAGACAGAGACAGAGAGACACAGACTCAGAAGCAGGCTCTAGGCTCTGAACTGTCAGCACAGAGCCCAACATGAGGCTCAAACCCACAAACTATGAGATCATGACCTGAGCTGAAGTCAGACACTTAATCAACTGAGTCACCAACGGGTCCCCAACTTAATTCTTCTTAATGAGAAGAACCAGATTAGTGAGCTGGAAGTAGTGATTTCATTAGAATATGGCCAGATCAGTCTAAGAGGTTCTCCAAGAGGAAAATAACTGGTGGTGATACACTTCTGGCACCCGGAGTTCACCATGGGTCTGAGCACCCCAAACATGTTTGCTCAGTATTCCAAATCGCTGGAAGTCTAAACCAGCTCTTCATCCTGAGCAGTTTCTGTAACCAGTCACATATGCCAGGCATCTAAGTCACTATGGGTGCATGTTTTCCTATCACAGAACTACTTGCCTCCTGATGGAGGGACACTTGTTTGCTGCTTGCTACAAAAGGTAGCAATCCTTGACCCTCGTTGGCAAAATTTTCCATCAGTATTTTGTATTTCTGTGCATCACGTGAGTAAGGCACCAACTGCCTTTGTCTCAAACTATGTTTGCACAAGTGTTTGAATAGCCAACAGCCCTGGAAGAGAAGAACTGGGGAGCGATGGGCAGAGACGCTAATGGTCCATTAATGTGAGAAAAACTCTAGCTCAAACCATTCAGGTGCAGGTATCCTCTTCTTCATATCACCTTCTGGGAACTGGGACTTGGGGAACGAGAGCAAAAATGTTGATACTGCGGCCATTGCCATGGTTGTGAGCAGTAAACAGCCATTCATCTGTCGCCCAGCAGCCTTTTATCTACTATGAGCACCATGAAACCATGAGAGCTAACTCGTTAGCTTGCAAGGAGAGTAAAATCTCACAGTGAAGACTAGAGTAACACACGGTTCTTGACAGGCCCGTGTCCCTTAGCTGTGACACAACCCACTTCATTTGCCACAACAGCACAGAAGGATCACACCCTGCCGTGGGGCTTGTGAGCTGACGACCAACACTACCACACTGACGCTCCTCCTATTTGCTGCGTTCACAGGAGTAAATTCTCTTGCTCTGATGGATTGTTGTCTACTTTTGGCACTGATGGCACTGTGGCAGATGTATCCTTACCATCTTCTAGGACATGGGTTACTTCCTTAACATTTAACTATTTTAGGGTTTTTTTTTCTTTGGGTTGATTTATGGGCAGGAGAGGGAGAATAAGAATAAATTTCATAACAAGGGATGTTAAAAACAAAAACAATTAATAGTGGTTACTAACTTCCCATGCTATAGGAAGACTCACCAAAATGACCATTCCAACATTCCTTTCTAAATTACTTTCCTCTACTATCAAGGACAAAAAGCAAAGAATACTTCCCAGACTCCCTTGTAATTAGCGTGCACATGTGTGATCTCAGTTCCACCAATCAGGCACACCCCAAGAAGTCAGAGTAATGTGAAGTGGTACTCCTGCAGGCAGATCTCATAGAACAGCTCTAGAAGAACTTTTGGGTCTATCCCAGAACATCACAATTGCCAAGAATGGTCAGGAGTGGAACTGGGGACTGTTCTTGAACAGATTCATTTCACCTGTCGGGGCTATCTATGACTTGTGGCCCTCCTGGAGATTCTGTGAGCTACCTTAAATACAAGAGAGCTAGGGTCAGCAAACTTTTTCTGTAAAGGGCCATAAATATTTTAGGTTTTGCAGAGCACAGACTCCATCAAACCTCTCAACTCTGCCTTTGTAGCACAAAAACAGCCACACACAGTACAAAACCAAATGCTCATGGCTGTGTTTCAATAAAGCTTTATTTACAAAACCATGTGATGGGCCAGAATTAGCTCATAGGCCACTGTTTTCCACTCCCTCTCTCAGAAATGCTTTTCAGTCTACATTAGTTCAGTCAGGATTCTCTAGGAATAAAGTGACACCATCAAACATGTTTACCTGAAAATAACACAGATGTGTGAATAGGGTTAGAAAAATCACCCGAGGATGGTGAGGTTTCCAGGGACTAGCGAGAGTGGGAAACCATGATCATCCCAGTCCTGAAGGGGCTCAGAGCAGGAAGAACATAAGCAGAGCTGGGGAACAGAGGGCTCAACAGTCACTACGACCCTAAAAGAATGCGAGTACTGTCCAAACACAGACAAGGCAAGGATGTGGAGGGGGATAAAGGGATCTGCTTGATATCTTAAATAGCTGAACAGAAACAAAGCACAAGGAAGCTCAAGTGATATGCTCCATAGATGTCAGTGTCCTGCAATTGATCCAAAAAAGAAGAAATTTGAGAAACTGGAATTCATCAAAATTTAAAACTTTTGCTCTTCTCAAGACACCATTATTCACAATGCAATACCAATTCTCACTGACCAGAATGACTATAATAAAAAAGATAATATCAAGCTCTGGCAAGAAAGAGAAGTAATTTGAACCCTCATACGCTACTAGTGGGAATGTAAACTGGTGCAGCTGCCTTGGAAAACAGTCTGGCAATACCTAAAGTGTAAGTATAGTCACCAAATGGTCCAGCAATTCCAATCCTAAGTATATACACAAGAGAAATGATAATATATGTTCATACAGACATGTATACACATGTTCATAACAGCATTATTCATAGTAATTAAAAATTGGAAGCAATCCAAATGCACAGCAACTGGTAAATGAATAAAATGTGTTATATTCATACAATAGAACAGTACTCAGCCAAAGGCAGAGGGAGGAGGAACTGATCGATGCAACCACAAATGAATCTTAAAAGCACTATGCTAAGTGAAAAGCACACAGACACAAAAAAAACCCCAACAATTATAAAATTCCATTTAGTTGAAGTTTCTAGAGAATGCAAAACTATAGACAGAAAGCAGATGAGTGGCTACCTCGATGGAAGTGGAGCAAGGAAGGACTACAAATGGACATGAGGGATCCATTTGGGTGATGGCAACATGCTAAAAACTGGACAGTGGTGGGGCGCCTGGGTGGCTCAGTCAGTTAAGCATCAGACTTCAGCTCGGGTCATGATCTCACGGTCCATAAGTTCAAGCCCTGCTTCAGGCTCCGTGTGACAGCTGAGAGCCTAGAGCCTGCTTTAAATTCTGTGTCTCCCTTTCTCTCTGTCCCTCCCCTACTCATGCGGTGTCTCTCTCAAAAATAAACATTAAAAAAATTTTGGGGGGGTGCCTGGGTGGTTCAGTCGGTTGAGCCTCCGACTTCAGCTCAGGTCACGATCTCACAGTCCGTGAGTTCGAGCCCCGCGTCGGCTCTGGGCTGATGGCTCAGAGCCTGGAGCCTGCTTCGGATTCTGTGTCTCCCTCTCTCTCTGCACCTCTCCCACTCACACTGTGTCTGTCTCTCTCTCTCTCAAAAATAAACATTAAAAAAATTTTTAATTTACTGTAACTCTTTAAACTGTACACTTAAAAATGGTAAATTTTATGATATGCAAATTGTACCTCAATAATGCCGTTACATAAAAATTGGGAAGTTTCATGTTCATTTTTTTAATCCACTATGCTGTGAGCTCTGCTGTGCAAGAAACTTCTGGCCCATAGCGCAGTGACCTAGACTATAAATGTTTAATAACTGCAGCCAATAAAGAGAAAGTTAGAATTAACCTGACAAAGACGACTCTGGAGACAGAAGGCACTCGAGGAGGCACTCCAGCAGCGGGTGGAGGGCATCAGATGCACACAGCCCTGAGAGACCAGAGGATGTAAAGGGAGAAGAAAGCCATGGAAACACAGGGACAGTCATCAGGGCTGCATGCCACAGACACAGTGACTAAGATGGGGATTCAGAGTAGTAGCTACTGGATCTAACAAATTACATGTCTGGCAATTGTGGGGACCAACTCACTAGAATAGCAAATAGAAGCCAGCCTTCTCTGGGTTGAACAACAAATGCAAAACAAGAAAGAAAAACAGGTAAGGCACCTGGGTTGCTCAGTTGGTTAAAGCAATCAAGTCTTGGTTTTGGCTCAAGTCATGATCTCCCAGTTTCTTGAGTTTGAGCCCCGCATTGGGCTGTGCACTGAGAGCATGGACCTTGCTTGGGATTATCTCTCTCCCTCTCTCACTCTGCCCCTCTCCCACTGTCTCTGTCTCTCTCAAAATAAATAAATAAACTTAAATATGTTTTTTTTAAAAAAAGAAATAAAACATAAGAGACTCTCAAAAACTGAGAACAAACTGAGGGTTGATGGGGGGTGGGAGGGAAGGAGGGTGGGTGATGGGTATTGAGGAGGGCACCTGTGGGGATGAGCACTGGGTGTTGTATGGAAACCGATTTGACAATAAATTTCATATTTAAAAAAAAAAAGAAAGAAAGAAAAACAGGAGACTAGTCTTTCATGTCAGTTTTTTAATGTAATGGTTGAGCACACAAGGATATTTTACTTTATTCTCCCTGTAACTATTTGGGAAAGCTCGGTACACACACAATGTACAACTCCTCTCTGATTGCAGACTAATACTACTTTTCAAAGAGATCCCACCACAGAGAAACAGCTAACAGATATGTGCATGTGTACCTCACAAACCTAACTAGAAGTCCCCAAGATGGGAACAAAACCACTATCAGTAGCCAAACATATGGCCATAAAGACAAAAGACAACCCAGAAAGAGATCTTATAAAATCTACAGATTCAATCACAAAGTTCTGGAAACAGATGGTTGTGATGGTGGCACAACACTGAATGTACTGAATTATACAATTAAAAGTTAATAAAGTGTTAAATTGTACATTCTATATATATTACAATTTAAAAAAAACAAAAACAAAAACAAACTACACAGAGCCACCTGGCTGGCTCAGTCAGTGGAGCATGTGGCTCTTGATCTCAGGGTTGTGGGTTTAAGCCCCATACTGGGTGTAGAGATTACCTGAATACACACACACACACACACACACACGTATATACATATATGTATATACACACACACACACACACACACACAATAAAGACTCAATCACAATTTGCAGCCTATCACTGACCAGCAATGATGAAAGAATACATTTGTAGAGCTTAGCTATATAGAAAATGTAAATATTATCACCTAAGAAAAACTGCACCAAGGGAGGAAAACAAAGGAAGAGTTAAGAAAAATATTAATAAAAGAGTATGGGCTCAGCTCCAGACTGTAATCATTTTCTACTTGCTAAACAAAAGCTATCCCACATGCATTCAGGACTCTAATGATGAAGACAAACCTACATATATCATAGTTCTGAATACAAATTTCTGAAACAATGGCAGAGTGAAATTTGAGAGATACGATTAAGGAGTTACTTCCAATTGTAATTAGGGTGTTTTTAAAAAGTATTTCCAAAGCATATGAATAGCTACATGTCAATTCTAATAATTTAAAATACAGATAGCCAACAAAGTCATGAGATCTCAAAAAACTACTGGAGCCATCACTTACCATTGCTCAATATGTGCCACAAATTGATGACACTATGCATAAAAAATGAACCATCTAGAGGTTCCTAAATTTGGGGGTTTTATTTTTTTAATGTTTATTTTTGAGAGAGAGAGAGAGAGAGAGGAAGGGGCCAAGAGAAAGGGAGCAAAAAATCTGAAGCAGGCTCCAGGCTCTGAACTGTCAGCACAGGACTCAACGCAGGGCCTGAACCCACAAACCATGAGATTATGACCTGAGCTAAAGTCAAACACTCAACTGACTGAGCCACCCAGGCATCCCAAATGTTTGTTTTCTTTTAATCACCCAAGGAATGTATGAATATACACTATTTTGATTTTTTTAATGTTTATTTCTTTATTTTGAGAGAGACAGAGCACAAGCAGGAGAGGGGGGAGAGGGAGGGAGAGAATCCCAAGTAGGTTCAACACTGTCAGTGCACAGTCTAACACGGGGCTTGATATCATGAACACAGAAAACATGATCTGAGCTGAAATCAAGAATTGGAGGTTTAACTGACTGAGCCACCCAGGCCCTCTAACTACTATGATTTTGAAAACATAGAGTTCAAGCAATAAAGATAACCACTGCTCCCCACCGCCTTAAAGGACTCCCACTTCCTACCTTAAAAGCAATTGCCAACAGTTTTATGTGTGTCCTTCTAGTCTTACCTAAACATGTTCACATGCACATATAGGCATGAAAATGCATGGTTTTATCGTGTGCTTAATATTTGCCTCCCATAAATTGTATCATACTATAGGTTATTCTTGCAACTGGCTTAACTGTTGCAGATGTCCTAGGAACCTGGGTAAACCACAATTTATCTAACCATTCTTCCAATAATGGATACTGTTACCAATTTGCAAGGATTATAAACTGCAATAGGCTTTCCCTTAACAAGCCAATCTGTAGCCATGTATGTATTTCTGTAAGCAAAATATTTGAAAGTTTAAATGCTACAAACTACACACTTAAAAGCTTACATCAATTAACATGTCTACTGGAGATCAATTTCCCTGTACCACCACTAAATAACTGATCTTTCTGATTTTAATTAACTAATGGAGAAAAATAATGATTCTTCAATTTTTTAAGTCTGCATTCCCTAATTATCAATGACTTTTGGTATATTTTCCACACTCATGAGCTATCTGTATTTCTCCTTTTGACCATTAACCATTTTTAAATTTAATAGGAGAGAGATCCTGTAAAGAAGAAAAAGTATATTTTGGTTTCTTTTTAAACATTTTTAAGTTCATTTATTTTGAGAGGGGGAGAGGGAGAGAAGGGGAGAAAGAGAATCCCAAGCAGACTCCACTGTCAGCACAGACCTGAAGTGGGGCTCCATCTCACCAACTGTGAGATCATGACCTGAGCTAAAATTGAGAGAACACTTAGCCACCCAGGCGTCCCATTATTTTTTTTAATTACACATAATGCTTAAATGTTATTCTTTTTCGAAATAAAGCTAACCACTCCACTAACCATACCTCTGTCCCCATTATAATGTTTTCTCTCCAAAAGTCACTTCTCAGGTGAGTACGTATTCTTAGACCTTTGTCTATGCCAGGGGAAATGAAACAATTTTGTCTTGCAAGACACAGTCGGCAATGTCTAGAGGCAGTCTTGTCAAAACTGTGGGTTGGAGGAGGGCGCCTAGGTGGCTCAGTTGGTTGAGTGTCAGACTCTCGGTTTTGGCTCAGGTCATGATCTCACAGTTCGTGGGTTCAAGCCCTGCATCAGGCTCTGCACTGACAGACTGGGATTCTCTCCCTCTCTGTCTCTCTCTGCCCCTGCCCTGCTCTCTCAAAATAAATCAACTAAAAAAAATGAAAACAAACAAACAAACAACACAACAACAAAAAACCGTGGGATGGAAGGATGCTACTGGTGTCTAGGGGGTAAAGGCCAAGGATTCAAAATACCCTACAACACATGACAGCCAAAATGTCGAAAGTGACACTGCTGAGCACCCCTGGTCTATGCTTTTTATGTAATGTATCTAACTATAAAACTATAAAATGTTTTATCATCAACAGTATTATTCCAGTGCCATTTTCTAAGTTCTTTTTCAATCTCTAACGTGTCTTAGAGATGTTCTGTCCATAGGCAGACATCTACTTTATTCTTTCTTAACTCCTAAAGAATTCCAAGATACGGTGCTACCAGTTTACCAACCACTCCCCGGATAGAAACTGAGCATGGAGGAATCACCCAGCTGGATGACTACAAGATTTCCAAGCCAGACCTCCTGTCAATTGTCCCAGGTCCTCCTTCCTGCTCTGGACCTTTCCCCTCGGAAGCTGGTCCACCTTTTGGAGCCATTTTCTCCCGTGTTAGACCGGGGTGTCCTATCAAATGAACACATCCACCATCTATCTTACAGAAATTCCTCATCATTTCAGGACCATACTTCCCACCATTTTGCGCCAAAATTCTGGTTATTTTTCTTTCAGCTTTTTTTTAAGTGTTTCTCTTTCCTGGGAATTTGGGACAGGAAGATGAAGTCTGATTTATCCCACCAGCCTAAATTAGAGGTCAGGACTCTTTAAAATTTTGTATTTCTTACCACAGGAAATAGAGCATGTGTATTTTTATTTTAAGCTAAAAAGCAAAAATTGTGAATATTATTCTCTAAATGAAACAGCTAAAACTTTTTAAGATGGCCATGAAAAATATCAACAAACCCTTACTGCCAATCTAATCTGGCATTAAAATAGGTATATGAAAATCATCATGTAGTTCCTAAATTACCACAGCCACAAATGCAACCTAGCTTTAGGTAACACATGTTACCATTTCTCCCTTGGTGCAGCTTGATGGTAAGTGTCTTTTCCAGAGCAGCCCCTCTACCAGATAAAAAGGCATTCCTAGGAGCTCCAAAAGCTGGCTTTCCAACCTCAGATTCCATTCCCTAAATCGTCCAAAACTGCTGCTGGGTTCACAAAGGATATGAAAGCCCTTGACTTCTATACAGCCTGTGACTGCTTGCTTTCTCACCAAGAGCTTTAGACGATTATTAACAATAACAAAAAATCGACCACGTAAATGGTCCTCTCCATAAAATTCTTGGCATTCTACAGTTAGCTCCCTTACTTGAACCAGCAATCATCAAAAGCAGCTAAGCAGCTCAAAAAGTTTTTGTCAACACACTCATTCTCAGTGAGCAGAGAGGATACGTGAAACCATCAAAAACATCTGGGAAATGTTTTTATTCTCTCTCTAAAAATAAATAATCTTTTTTTCTCTCCATCTCCCAAACAAGAAAATTCTTCTCCATAGGATAGGATGGGTACTCTGAATGAGCTCTAAGCCTAGTAATTAACCTCAATAATTTGTTAGAACTAAAGCAATTTTTGCTATTCACGGAATCTACCTGTGGCTCTGTGACTGGGCCTCACTACCAGGAATGGAATAAAAGCTGAGAAGTCCCTCTTTGGGGATTTAGTCTGGAGACCACAAGAAACACAATCAGATAAAGAGCCCAGGAATCAGGACTGAGGCAAATCTGGGGCTTCCATCTTCCACCTTCCTTGGAATTGAAGCACCAGAGAAGATAGAAGACTACAAGTCAAAAAGGAGGAAGAACACATAAGTGTGTCAGAGGAGATCAAGCTACCTGCTAGGCTGAAGCATGACCCACCTCCCACGGTACTGCCTCTCACAGGTTGCACAGTCCACTCTGCGAGGTCACAGCTGAATGTCACCACACAGAAGCCCAAGTGTGCTTAATAACTTCAGTAAGCTTCCCAAATGCAACCAAAGTCCCAGGGTATAGACTCTAGTCCATAGAAAGGCGTACTGCATCTCAGATTTCAGGATGAATTAGTTCTTTAATTTTGGAAACAGATTTGTGACAGGATCCATTAGAGAGATGGAAGTAAAGTGGTACCCGACCTGGCAGCAGCAATGGGCAAGGGAAAGATCAATGGTTTAACAGGCACAAGCTACTGGTCTTTCATTTCAAAATCCTACTTTTTTCCAATCCAAATGTCTGGCTGGTTTAGGAAAGAATACCTTGTGCAGCTGTCCACATGCCTCTTTTGTATGAAAGAATAAATAAACATATTCAAATTAAGGTGAACATCTGGACAACACAAGGTAGAAAAATCTGTGGCAGCTGGCTCTATGGACAGAAAGAACAAGAGAAAGGGCCACCCCTCCAAAAGAAAAACCATATGTAATAAAAAGACAAGGAAAAGGACTATTGTTTCCAGAACTCAAAGTAACAAAATATTTTCCCCAAAAACATAAGCTCATAATTTCACTTATACAGCACTGGTCTCTGCTTTTCAGTCTCTCTTGTAATTCAACTATTTTATGCTCCACTCACCATATCTTTTTACCATTAAATAGACCCTGAACGAATCCCCTCTCCCTTCCCTGACTCACTCAACATTTCTCATCGGTACTCTGCTACGACAGGGTATAAGGAGATGGGACATCAGTCCCCTTCCTTCCAGGAGTTCTGTCTAGTACAAAAGAGACTTCTACACAATCAGAAGTAATTAATCAGGGGAGCCTGGGTGGCTCAGTCGGGTAAGCGTCCAACTTCAGCTCAGGTCATGATCTTGAGGTCTCTGAGTTCTAGCCCGGACTCCGGCTCTTTGCTGATGGCTCATAGCCTGGAGCCTGCTTCACTTCTGTTGTCTCCCTCTCTCCCTGCCCCTCCTCCACTCACACTCTGTCTCTCTCTCCCTCTCTCAAAAATAAACACTAAAAAAAATAATAATTAACCAGAGCACGTACATGTTGCTAATACAGAAAATGATTTCATGAAGAATCCTTTCTTTTAGTGAAACAGTGAACTTCTAATAAATGGAAAAAAAGTGAAGAGAACGACTAATGGGCAAGTTCTGCACTCCAAGTCGTGGAAATGTGAAAGGCCCCAGCCTATCCAGACATCCCCAAAATGGCTTGAAAGCAAGGTATATAAGGAGGTACTTATGGGAGAGGAGGGGGGAAGAGAAAGACTAGAAGGGAAACCTCCTTGAAAGCAATCTTTAATGTCATAGTCAAGGGTTCAGGGTTTAAGGAGGAAGTTGATGGCTCTCACTGTTGATCTCCTACAAAAAGGAAATGTTCTACTCCATCACAAACAGCAGCCTACTATAAGTTGCTGCAGCTGGAACGTTCGCAGCAGTTAGCTATAGACGTACTCCTTTCTCTCCCACAAACCTCAGACAAAGCTTAACAGGCAGTGCTGTTAACAACGAAAACCTCTTCCCTTTTCCTCTAACGTTATCTAACCATACTTTTCCCATAACCTGGGATATACAGCATAATAATACTGAACACAAACACCTATTCAGCTACACTGAATTCTTTCCCACATTTGTTTTTAGGAGACTTCTAAGAAATGCCACTGGCCATTCTAATTACCGATTAAATGGAGTAAACATAGTCCATTCTGTCTCTCCCACTGAATGCAGCTCAGAAATCTGCATATATGAATCAACTATATGTGAACCCTGAAAAGTAAATAGTAGCAGACAGATCGAGGAAGAACAAAATTCAAACTACCATAAATCAGTGCTGGGTTTTCCCATTTTCTTTTCCTCCAAGATCCCCCTGCCTGATCAACAAAATGTGATGCCTGAAGTAGGCACTGGGGTGCTAACAGAGAGCTCCAGAAGAAGCCCTGTACTTCTGACTCAAAAAACAGAGAAAGGAGCTCCTAAGATTAGAACACTACAGAAATGCCCCAGGGTTTTTTGTTTAAAACTTGATGTGTGTGTGTGTGTGTGTGTGTGTGTGTGTGTGTGTGTCCCAGCCACCAAGAAATGTTATGGCTTCAACAGGAGTGGCAAAATGGGAGCCTGCAGGAGCCTAAACAGAGAAGGAACATTCTTCTCCCATCAATGAAACTGCAGTCCCATGAGGATGGGTAAATCCCCACTGCTTTTTTTTTTCTTTTGACATAAGAAATAGATATTTGGTCTCTGCCCCCAGTTCCTGACACAGAACTTCTAAAACTCTTGTTATTTCCTGATAAATAGGGGTGCTAAGAGCATCTTTTGTTCTAATATTTGGTCTTTGACCCCAGTTCCTGACACAAGAGCTTCTAAGATCCTTGGAATCTCCGGAGTGATAAGAGTGTCTTTTTGTATGCTAATAAGATGACTGGGTGGGTGGGGGGGTGAGATAGCTCCAGGATGGGGGCTGGTCACCAGATTAACAATCAGAGGGATGGAATTTTCAACCCCATCCCCCAACCCCAGGGGAGGAGAGAGGGACTAGGGATCGAGTTAATCAGAAATAGCCAACAATTTGATCAATCATGCCTACATAATGGAACCTCCATAAAACCCTTAACCAATGGGATTCAGAGAGATTCTGAGTTTGTGAACCCACCCAAAGCTAGAAAAGGTGGCACAGCCTAATTCCATGAACGGAAGCTCCTGTGCTCAAGACCCTTCCAGACCTTGCACTATGTACCTCTTCACCTACATACCCATTTGTATCTTTCATGATATCATTTGTGATAAGCTAGTAAATGTTAAATAAAGTGTTTGCCTGAACTCTGAGTCATTATAGCAGATATTCAAACCTGAAGACAGGGTCATGGAAACCCCTGATTTATATAGCCACTTGGTAAAAAGGACAACTGATAACCCAGGACTTGAGACCAGCATCTGAAGTGGGGGCAAGTCCCACAGGACTTAACCATGGAATCTGAGCTAACTCCAGGTAGAACTGAATTAAATTGTAGGACATCCCTCTGGTCTCCAGACTTGAAGAACTGGGTTTTGGTAGGAGGGAAAAACCCCACACATATTGCGTCAGAAGTACTGTGAGTGAAGTAACAGTTTTCCTTAGTCTCCCCCTGCACTCTCAGTGGCTGGCCATACACATGGAAGTCTGCAGCAATGCAAGGTCACCAAAATCCCAGCTTTCTCAACAAGAGGAATGAAAAGGGAAGGCCTCAGGAACAAGAAAGCACAGATAACAAAGTTGAAAAGCTAGCATAGAGAAGCGACCCAATAAAATTGTTTATCAACTTCTAGGTCCATCCCTAGGCTGGGCATATGTAGATATGACCCTATTAAGCACACCAAAACAATTTAAACACTGAACAGAGAGAAGACACTTCTCAGACTGACCAAATGGTAATACACCTGTGACACACACAAACAGCATTACAAAGGCCTACGGAGCACAGAAAAAAGATGAGAACATTCATTCTGAAGTCAACCATGTTGAGTGCCGCTAAAACAAAAATAAGATTCTCCAAAGATTTTAAGATTCAATCTCATAATACATAAAATATCCAAAATACAGTTGGATCCTTGAACAACCCAGGTTTGAACTGCACAGGTCCACTTATACATAGACTTTTTTACAGTACTGTAAATGTATTTTCTCTTCCTTGTCATTTTCTTTTCTCTAGCTCATTATAAGAATATAGCATATAACACTTATAAGATACAAAATATGTGTTAATCTGGGAGGTCATGACTGATCTCTACTTCTACAGAGATCCTCAGGAGGTTGAAAAGGAAGAGCAGGCCGCTGCTGGAAAAAGCTGTGACCACAGAAGAATTTCAGGGTGCATGGACTCCTCTAGCTCCTGTGTCACTGATAACTCAACCTGAAGTCACAGACTTCTGGTCTAAAGACCTACAGAGGCTCTATGTCTATTCAGCAGTTCCCTACAAAAGAAAGCTCAGCCTGTCACTGAAGACTGGTCTACAGCTCCCACTATTCAGGCCACTAAATGGATAGAACAACCACTGAGCGGTCTTAAGATGCTCTTCCACAAAACCAAACAATATGGAAATAAAGTTGATAGAAAAGAAACAGTTTCTTAAAGTTGAAAAAGTGGTGCCCGACTAGTTCAGTCGGTAAAGCATTCAACTCTTGATCTCAGGGCTGGGAGTTGGAGCCCCACACTGGGTATAGAAATTAATTAAAAATAAAAATCTTTTTTTTAATAAAAGTTTAAAAAATACATATATTTTTACATATATATGTGTATTACATATATATAATAGATACATATAATACATATATACACATGTAATACACATATAAGTGTGTGTGTGTGTGTGTGTGTGTGTGTGAGTGAGAGAGTGAGAGAGAGAGAGAGAGAGAGAGACAGAGTTAATCGACTGTTACTGGTAAAGCTTCCAGTCAAGAGTAGTCTATTGTATTTTGGGAAGTCAAAAGTTTTATGTGCATTTTTGAATGCACAGGTGTTTGGTACACCTAACCCCTATGTTGTTCAAGGGTCCACTGCACAATCCAAAATTGTTTAGCACACCAAGAACCAGGTAAATCTCAACCCTTACAGAGAAAGAAAATCAACAGACACCAAAGTCAAGATGACAAAACTGGTGACAATTATCTGACAAAGACTGTAAGGGATTACAAAAATACTCCAACAAGGAAGAGTATACACGCATGAAACAAATGAAAAACTATAAAGTATAAGCAACAGAATTTATTAAAAAAGAACACATGGAAACTTTAATGAAATATATAACAACCAAAAGTTTTAAAAACTTAATGGTTGGGCTCAATAGCTAAGGAAAGAGTCAATAAACTTGAAGATACATCAACAAAAATCTACTATACAATCTTATTCAGAAAGAAAAAAAATTTAAAAAAAAACAAAACCTCAGGTAACTATGGAATAGTAACAATAGATACAATATACAGGTTATCAGAGAATAAGAAGGAAAACATTTGAAAATATTTGGAAAAAAATGCTGAAAACGCCTCAAGTTTGTGAAAGACATAAAACTACAGATTCAAGAATCTTAATAAATCCCAAAAAGGGTAACAAAAAGAAATCATGGATCAAACACATCTAATCAAACCTGTGAAAATTAAAGACAAAGAAAGCAAATCCTGAAAGCAGAAAGAGGAAAAACAACACATTAACTACAGGGGAACAATTATTCAAAAAACTACAGACATCATTTTTTTAAAATGATGGACACCTGGGTGGCTTTGTCTCAAGTCTACAAAATCTCTATCGGATAGACCACTCCTGTTTCCCAGTATCTGGACAGACCTTTGCTGTAAACATATTGAATACGTAAGTGACTGGAGACAGCAACAGCAGCTTTACGTCTGATGTATTCACTGGAGTTAAAGCCTCTCCTAAGGAAGAGAGGTGCCAGTTCAGATAAACACATCAGGTATAAGTCCACTGGTGCCATGTTCCTTAATCACACAATTTTGTATATTCCTAAAGATACCTCCTGGTCTTATCCCTTTGCTACTCTCACTTGGCAGTTGCCATTGTAACCACAGAGAAGTAGCAGCAGCAATTAGCAAAAGCAGCTATTCCAAGTAGTGTCAATGCATTGGCTATAGCTAGAGCTCAAGACCTAGTAAATGAGTGCCTAGAAAACCTGAGCTGATTCACAGATTACGTTTCAATCTACTGGATGGGCGAAGGGACTTCGCACATGCTGTCCCATCTACCTAGCAGACTAGCTGACTGCCCAACTGAAAGCTGACTCTCACCCATCAGGTCTCACACTAGATCTTACCCCTTTAGAGAGAAATTCTATGACCATACTATTAATGAAGAGTTCCCCATTATTCTCTTTCAACAACTGGTTGGTTGGTTCATAACACCACAATTTGTAGATATTTATTTATATGTTCTCTTATTTTATATCTAGCTTTACCATTGGACTGTAAGTGCCATGACAGCAGAAATCATGTTGCTCCTGGTCACCATTCTAATTCAAGCAACTAGTCTAGCATCTGGCCTACAACAGGCCCTAATAAATACCCAGCCTTCAAATTAATAAACTAACTTCTCTGGGGGAGAAAGGGGAGTTTTCCACAAAGTTAGTGTGGGAAACAATAGGGTACAATGGAAAAAGCACAATTGGGGAGTCACACAACTCCACGTTCAGCTCCAATGCATAACTAGCAAAATGAACTTAGGTAAACTATATCTTTATATATATATATATATATATATATATATATATATATATATATATACACACACATATATATATATACATACACACACACACACACTATATCTTTATATATATATGTGTGTGTGTGTGTGTGTGTGTGTGTGTATATATATAAATTTATTTTTTCTTTTTTAAGTTTACTTATTTATTTTGAAAGAGAAGGAAAGAAAGCAGGGGAGGGGCAGAGAAAGACAGAATGAGACAATCCCAAGCAGGCTCTGCACTATAGTGCACTACAGATGCAGGGCTTGAACTCAGGAAACAATGAGATTGTGACCTGAGCCAAAATCAAAAGTCAGAGGCTTAACCGACTGAGCCACCTAGACACTCCTAGGCAAACTATATCTTAAAGCCCTCATTTTCCCCAACTTAAAATAATGACAATAATTCTTCCCTTACATAGTTATTCTAATTCATTCGTATGTTGTAGATATTTAATAAGTGATAGTTATTACCTGGAGTGATTGTATCTTTCCCTCCACTAAGAAGTCTTAAATGAGGGAGGCTGCAACAGATACAAGGTTAAGTCATGGTCTAATAAACACTGCAATATCAAAAATAATGTATTTATTTCCAGTGAAGATGGTGGAGTAGGAGAATCCAAAGTTCACCTCATCCCATGTATACACACATATAGGTAACATCCACATCACTAGAAAGTAACCAGAAAACAACCAGAAGCCTGGCAAAACAGACTCTCCACAGCTAAATGTAGAGAACAGGCCACAACAAAGAAGGTAAGAAAGGCAGAGACATGGTCAGTGACCTGACCTGTGACCTGAGGGACTATCGGCAGGAGGCAAGGATGCTGCAGACACAGAGAGGGGAGAGGAACAGACCTCACACCAGGCACCCCCAGACACAGGGGACCCACACTGGTAAGACAAATCTTGTAACATTTGGACCTAACGTTCGCTAATTCTTACAGTAAATGGGGCTTAACAACTGAAACTTTTTATTTTTAATTTAAATATTTTAATATTTTTTTAGAGCAAGAGAATACAAGCAGGCAAGAGGAGCAAAGGGAGAGAGAGAAAACTCAATCAGACTCCATACTCAGTGCAGAGCCTGACACAAGGCTCAATAATCCCATGATCCTGGGATCATGACCTGAGCAGAAACCAAGAGTCAGACAGTAACCAACTGAGCCACCCAGAAATGAAACTTTAAACATCAGTGGGCCTGGCTCTGGGCAAGGTGGGAGGGCAGTAGGAAACCAAGTCCCTGCCCTTAAAGACACAGCACAATAAAGAGTCACAATAAGATACAACATAGAAGCAGCAGTTTAAAAAGCTGTTAGGGGATATGCAAGGGAGATTTGCTGACTAATCTCAGTGTGTGCAGGAGGGGCAGGGATCTTTGGAAGCCTTCTCCAAGAACAAAAGAGGTGGCATGTGCCATTTCCCTCCCCTGCTCCCCAGCAACAATACACAGACATCTGCAGGAAGCACAGGGTAAACACTCTAAACCTAGTTTGCTAATGCCATGCCCGGACACACGAGCTTCTGCAGATCTACCCCCTCCAATGCAATCAGCCTGGGAAGGAGTTTCCCAGACAACTGAAGGGGCTCTCCTACAGCAGACCAGCACAGACCTTGCTGGCACCCCACACCATGCCCCAAATTCTCTTAGGAACCAACCCATCTAACACACCCTTGGCAGGAGTCCATCCAAAGTGGTGCTACAAAGGTGGCAGTGTGCAAGCAGCCCCTAGTGTGCCAGCACCACTCCAAAGTAATTCCAGACCCAGAGAGAGGGGAAGAGAATGACACATGCTGTGGCCCCAGCAGTGGAACAGGGGCAGACATGTGGTCTGACTGCAGGCCATTCCCACTAACAAAAGTACCTCAGGGGACAGCACAGAAAGCATCCTACACTTCAGTGTTACTGCAGCTCTGACAAATGCCTACTCTGCCTTAACTCAAACCCAAGTTGACCCCAGACTGTCCTGGTAACACAAGGACCAAATGCTAAGTACAACAGGCAAAGAGTCATTGAAGATGACTGGACTGAAGGCAAATGTGGTTCAGTCCTAATAGGTGCACACAACACACACAGGAGACACTCCTGAAATGCCAGATTCTGGTGAACAGAGAACATTGCCCTGCAGGGTACTATAGGACCTCTTCTCCATAAGGCCACTACTTTCAAGAGCAGGAGACATAGCTCATTTTCCTAACACAAAGAAACAGACACAGAGAGTTAGACAAAATGAGGAAAAAGAGGAATGTATGGCAAATGAAAAACAGGACACACACAAAAAAATCACAGCTAAAGAGCAAAATGGAACAGATAGAAATAATATGCCTGAAAGAGGACTTAAAGTTATGGTCATAAAGATACTCACTGGACTTGAGTAGAGGACTTCAGTCAGACCCTCAACAAACACAAAGAAAAACAACCAATCAGAGATGAAGAACGCAGTAAATGAAATTGAAACTACACTAGAAGGAATAAATACTAGACTAGAGGAAGCAGAAGAATCGATCAGCAACCTGGAGAAAGAGTAATGGAAATCAAACAGGCTTAACAGGAAAAACAAAAAAATAACTAAAAATGAAAACAGACTAAGAGAACTCAGCAACACCATTAAGCATAATAACATTTGCATAACAGGGATCCCAGAAGAAAGAGAGAGAGAAACAGGGGCAAAAAAATTATTTGAAGAAATAATAACTGAAAACTTCCTGAATCTGGAGAAGGAAGGAGACATCCAGATCTAGGAAGCACAAAAAGCCCCCAACAAAATCAACTCAAGGAAGTCCACATCAGGACATGTAGTAATTAATGTAACAAAAAGTAGTGATAAAGAATTTTAAAAGCAGCAAGAGAAAAGAAAACAGTTACATACAAAAAAACCCCATAAGGCTATCAGCTGACTGACCAGCAGAAACTTTACAGGCCAGAAGGAAATGGCATGATATACACAAGCGTTAACAAAAAACAAAACAAAACAATACACCCTACAATCAAGAACACTCTATCCACAAGGCTGTCATTCAGAATAGAAGGAGAGACAAAGTTTCCCAAAAACAAAAGTTGAAGGAATTCATGAGCACTAAACCAGCCCTAGAAGAAATGTTACAGGGAACTTTTTGAGTAGAAAGGAAAAACCAAAGATAGGAGTAAGAAAAGGAAGTACAAAAGCAGGAAAATTAAGTAGATTTTTAAAAATATGTCAAGGGATTCACAAAACAAAGGGATGTCAAGTATGACACCATATACCTAAAATGTGGCTGAGAGGACTAAGTGATTTGGGAATGGATAAAAACTTAAGCCACCACGACTTCAGCCAGGTCACGATCTCGCGGTCCGTGAGTTCGAGCCCCGCGTCAGGCTCTGGGCTGATGGCTCAGAGCTTGGAGCCTGTTTCCGATTCTGTGTCTCCTTCTCTCTCTGCCCCTCCCCCGTTCATGCTCTGTCTCTCTCTGTCCCAAAAATAAATAAACGTTGAAAAAAAAAAAACTTTAAAAAAAAAAAAAACTTAAGCCACCAATAACTTAATATGTACTGCTATATGCATAAAATGTTATATATAAACTGAATGGTAACTACAAATCAAAACTGGTAATAGACATGCAAAAAAATAAGAGAAAGAAATCCTAGAGAAAGAAAGCTAGCAAACTGTGAAAGAGAAGAGCAAAAGAAGAAAGGAACAGAGAAGAACTACAAAACCATAAAACAAGTAACAAAACACCAGTAAGTACACACCTATCAATAATTACTCTGAATGTAAATGGACTAAATGCTCCAACCAAAAGACATAGGGTGACAGAATGGATAAAAAATACTAAGACCCATCTATATGCTTCTTACATTAGACTCATTTCAGGCCCAGAAGCACATGCAGATTAAAAGAGAAGGGATGGAAAAGCATTTATAATACAAATGGAAGTAAAAAGAAAGCTGGGGCAGTGATAATTACATTGGACAAAATAGATCTTAAAGCAAAGACTGTAACAAGAGACAGGAAGGACACTATATAATCATAAAGGGAACAATTCAACAAACGATACACAATTGTAAATATTTATGCACCCAACATGGCAGCATTCAAATATATAAAGCAGGTAATAAACATAAAGGAAGTAATAGTTAGTAATACAGTAATAGTGGGGGACTTCAACACCCCACTAACATCAATGGATAGATCATCCAAACAGAAAATCAAAAAGGAAACAGTGGCTTTGAATAATACACTGGACCAGATAGATCCAACCAATATATTCAGAACATTCCATCCTAAAACAACAGGAAACACATTCTTTTCAAGTGCACATGTAACATTCTCCAACAGATCACATATTAGGCTACAAAACAAGTCTCAAAAAATTCAAAAAGATCAAAGTCATTCCATGCATCTTTTCCAATTAAACTAGAAATCAACCACAAGAAAAACTCTGTTAAGAACACAAATACACGGAGGTTAAATAACATGCTACTAAACACTAACAGGTCAACCAAGAAATTAAAAAATACATGGAGACAAATGAAAATGAAAACCTAACAGTCCAAATTCATCAGGATGCAGCAAAAGCTGCTCTAAGACAGAAGTTTATAACAATACAGGCCTACTTCAAGAAGCTAGAAAAATCTCATTTTTTAAAAAAATTTTTAAATGTTTATTTTGAGAGACAGAGAGACAGAGCACAAGAGCAAACAGGGAAGGGACAGAGAGAAAGAATCCCTCTGCCAGCACAGAGCCCTATATGGGGCTCCATCCCACAAACCATGAGATCATGACCTGAGCTGAAATCAAAAATCAGATGCTTAATCGACTGAGCCACCCAGATGCCCCAAGAAAAATCTCATATAAACATCCTAAGCACCTAAAGGAGCTAGAAAAAGAACAAAAAATACCCCAAAACACAAGGAAGGAAATAATGAAGATTAGATAGAAATAAACAAAATAGAAACTAAAAAAAAGAAAAAGAACAAAAATCAATCCAACCAGGAGCTGGTTTCTTTGAAAGGACCAACAAAATTAATAAACCTTTAGCCAGAATCATTAAAAAAGAGAGAGAGCAATGACTCAAATAAGCAGTGCAAGAGGAGAAATAACAACCAACACCATAGAAATACAAAAGATTATGAAAGAATATTATGACAAATTATATGTCAGGGTGCCTGGCTGGCTCAGTTGGCAGAGCATGCAACTCTTGATCTCAAGGCTGTAAGTTCAAGCCCCACATTGGGTGCAGAGATTTCTCTCTTTCTCCCTCTCTCCCTCCCTCCCTCTCTCTCTCTCTCTCTCTCTGTCTATATATACATATATATATATATATATATATATATATAAATTTTTTTAAAAACTACCTGTTGACAAATTGGACAATGGATAAATTCCTAGAAACATATATCCTCCCAAAACTGAACCAGGAATAGAAAATTTGAACAGACCAATAGCCAGCAACGAAACTGAATGAGTAATCTAAAAACTCCCAAACAAAAGTTGACCAGGTGGCTTCACAGGTGAATTCTACCAAACATGTAATGAAAAGTTAATACCTACTCTTCTCAAACTATTCCAAAAAATAAAAGAGGAAGAAAAGCTTCCAAATTCTGTGAGGCCAGCTTACCCAGACACCAAAACCAGATAAAGACACTATGAAAAAAAGAACTACAGGCCAGTATCTCTGACGAACATGGATAAAAACATCCTCAATAAAATATTAGCAAATCAGGGGTGCCTGAGTGGCTCAGTGGGTTAAGCGTCCAACTTTGGCTCAGGTCATGATCTCGCAGTTCGTGAATTAGAGCCCTATGCTGAACTCTGTGCTGACAGCTCTGAGCCTGGACCCTGCTTCACATTCTGCGTCTCCCTCTCTCTGTGCCCCTCCCTGCTCATTCTTCATCTCTGTCTCTCTCTTAAAAGTATTTTAAAAAATTAAGATATAATAATAAAACATTAGCAAATTGAATTGAACAATACATTTTTAAAAACTCATTCACCACGTTCAAATGGGACTTATTCCTGAGATGCAAGGGTGGTTCAATACTCACAAATCAACCAATGTGATACATCAACAAAAGATAAAAACTGGATGATCAGCTCAATAAATACAGAAAAAGCATTTGACAAAATACAACATCCATTTAAAGTAGGTTTAGAGGGAACACAATGAAGGCCATATAGGAAAAGCTTACAGCTAAAATCATATTTAATGATGGAAAACTAAGAACTTTTCCCTTAAGATCAGGAACAATACAAAGATATCCTTTCTCACCACTTTTATTCAACATAGTACTGGAAGGCCTAGCCACCTCAATCAAATAAGGAAAAGAAATAAAAGGCATCCAAATTGATAAGGAAGAAGTAAAACTTTCATTATTTGCAGAAGATAGGAAACCCTAAAGACTCCACCAAAAAACTACTAAAACTGATAAATGAATTCAGTAAGGTCGTAGGACATAAAATCAATATACAGAAATCCGTTACATTTCTATACACTAATAAAGAAGTAGCAGAAAGAGATAAATTAAGGAAATACTCTTATTTACAATTGCAGCAAAAATAATAAAACACCTAAGAATAAATTTAACCAAGGAGGTGAAAGACCTATACTCTGAAAACAATAAAACACTGATGAAAGAAACTGAAGAGGACACAAACAAATGGACATACATGCCTGCTCAAGGATTAGAAGAACAAATACTAATGTCCATACAACTCAAAGCAATCTACAGATTTAAAGCAATCTCTATCAAAATACCAATAGCATCTTTCACAGAAACAGAACAAATAATCCTAAAATTTGTACGGAGCCACAAGAAATTCTGAATAGCCAAAGTAATGTTGAAAGAGAAGTACAAAACTGGAAGCATCACAATCCCAGATTTCAATATATACTACAAAGCTGTAGTAATCCAAACAGTATGGTACTGGCACAAAAACAGATACATAAATCAATGGAACAAACCATCCCGAAATACACCCATAATTATATGGCCAATTAATATTCAACAAAGGAGACAAGAATATGCCATGGGAAAAAGACAGTCTCTTCAATAAATTATGCTAGGAACACTTGAACAGCTACATGCAAAAGAATGAAACTAGACCACTTTCTTACACCATACACAAAAATTCTAGGAGATAGCACAGGGAGTAATTTTTCTAACATCAGCTGTAGCAACATTTTTCTAGATAGGTCCCTGAGGCAAAGGAAACAAATGCAAAAATAAACTGTCAAGAGTACATCAAAATAAAATGCTTTGCACAGCAGAGTAAACAAATGACAACAACAAAAACCCTACTGAATGGGAGAAGATATTTGCAAATAACATATCCAATAAAGGTTTAGTATCCAAAGATATATAAAGATCTTAAGGGGGCGCCTGGGTGGCTCAGTCGGTTAAGCGGCCGACTTCGGCTCAGGTCATGATCTCGCGGTCCGTGAGGTCGAGCCCCGCGTCAGGCTCTGTGCTGACAGCTCGGAGCCTGGAGCCGGTTTCAGATTCTGTGTCTCCCTCTCTCTGACCCTCCCCCATTCATGCTCTGTCTCTCTCTGTCTCAAAAATAAATAAACGTTAAAAAAAATTAAAAAAAAAAAAAAGATCTTAAGATTTATCAAAAAAAAAAACCCACATAATCAATTAAAATGGGCTGAAGACATGAACAGACTTTCTCTAAAGACGACAAAGAGATGGCCAACAGACACATGAAAAGAAAGATGCTCAACATCACTCATCAGCAGGGATATGCAAATGAAAACAATGAGAATTACCTCCCTCCTGTCAGAATGGCTAGTATTAAGTTGTCACGGGGTGCTTGGCTGGCTCAGCCAGTAGAGCACACTAGTCTTGATCTCAGGGTTATATGTTTGAGCCCCACATTAGGTGTAGAAAAAACTTACAAATAAGATCTCAAGAGGGGCACATGGGTGGCTCAGCCAGTTGATCATCCAGCTCTTGATTTCGGCTCAGGTCATGACCTCATGGTTCATGGGTTTGGGCTCCACGTTGGGCTCTGTGCTGCCAGTGTGGAACCTGCTTGGGATTCTCTCTCTTCCTCCCCCCTCTCATTCTCTCATTCTCTCTCTCTCTCTCTAATAAATAAATAAATCTTAAAATAAGATCTTAAGAAGAAAAAAGATAAGAAATAAGTTTTTGGGGGGATATAAAGAAAAAGGAACCCTTACCCACTGCTGATAGAAATGCAAACTGGTGCAGCCACTGTGGAACATTATGGAGGTTCCTCAAAATATTAAAAATAGAATTACTATATGATACAGTAATTCAACTACTGGGTATTTACCCCCAAAATACAAAAACATTAATTTGAAAGGATATATGCACAGCTATGTTTACTGCGGCATTATTTATGATAACCAAACCATGGAAGCAGCCAAAGTATCTACTGATAGATGCATGGGTAAAGATGATGTGGTTATGTGTACACACACAAACAGCCTTAATCTTAAATATAAAGAATGAACTGATGGCTATTAGAGGGGAGGTGGGTGAGACAATGGGTGAAACAGGTCAAGGGAATTAAGAGTACGCTTAACTTGGTGAGCACGGAGTAGTGTATATAATTGTTGAATCACTACATTATGCACCTGAAACATAAACTGTATGTTAATTATACTGGAATCTTTAAAAATAATAAATACTACATTTATGAAGGTAAGCTAGTTTTCAAATATTTTTATGTATGTTTTTCAGTAAGACTACAGAACTTCTAAGCCTATTTAAATAGATGCTTGAAGAAAAATCCACAATTAAGTACTTTTTCCCACCATCAGGCATTAACTATACTGAAACAATGTTCTTTTTCAAATTATGCTGTTTAAATTTGTCAGAATTATTAAAATATACAAATATATATATACTCAATATTTCAGTGTGTTTTGGTCTTAAAATTTTTAATATCATTGAAAGGTCAAAGTTCTTGTTAACAAAATTGAGAAGGTCTTGGGATACTCTTTTCCAATTTACAAAGGAAAATCTTCACAACTTACTTTCCATAGATTAAAAGTTGGGAGGCGCACCTGAGTGGCTCAGTTGGTTAAGCGCCATACTTTTAATTTCAGCTCAGAAAATGACCTCATGGTTCAGGAGATTGAGCCCCACTTGGGGCTCTGCACTGACAAGCATGGAGCCTGCTTGGGATTCTCTCTCCCCCCTCCCACCCCTCTGTCCCTCTGCCAAACACACGTGCATTTACCTGCACACTTGCATGTGTGCTCTCTCTCAAAATAAATTTTCAAAGTCCAACTTTTTTTTAATGTTTAAGTTAAATAGCAAGTACCCGAACACATGTCAATAAAGTAATTCATACATGAAGATATGGATATAAATCTTTTTTTCCTGTCCAAATGTAATTTTCACATTGCTGCTAAATAAAGTCATAGTCCTTCTTGACTGTAATGGCTGGTGTACCTTGAACTCCAGGGGGTTTAAAATAGTCTTTTAAGCAGCTTTGACAGATTTTGACAATTTAACCTGCTGAGCTCACAGCACCCAAGGGACTGTCTTGGTTGCAAGTTTTATTTTTGATGCAGCTGACCACTAAACACTGACTCCATAGATAATGGATTTCAGTAACAACCACCCACAGGTTAACACTTTGAGTAGTACCCATAATATTGCATTAATTAAGTTAATACATGAAGGTCACAGTTTGGTAGAAACTTTTATTAAATTTGGCAGTGCTTACAGTAAAAGAAAGAAACTGTGTGTGTTCATCTGTACAGTAACTCTATAAATTTGCCTATAGATATAATCCAGTTTGCTCGTGGATTTATGCTGTATTTCAATTTATTTTCTAAAAGGAATTCAATTTATTGGTTCCATTTCCCCCAAAATATGTACATTTCTAGCATTTCTAACTGATAGTTTCATGACAGATGGCTCTAACCATGCTGGGCACAGAATGGGTCTACCTGGCACAAAGAGACCACCCACTAGAGCAAAGGAAATTTCTACCACCACCACGCCCACCCCCCTGATTTTGGAGCATTTTGATGGTAGAAAAGATTAATGCCTTGATTTGTCTGCAGCTTCATGCCTTAAATATTAATATATTTCTCAAATATTGGAATTATTTTTCATCTTGAAAAGATTATTTTTTTTGAACCCAAACTCTGTATGCAGCAGAAATAAGCCAGGGTATTTAAACGAATATATGAAAGGGCAAAGTAAACAAGGTTTTAAATGAATCTGAAATTAAGGGTTAACTCTAAAGTGTTTTTTAAAAAAGATACTATAATACCCAAATCACACAGTCAGCAGGGTTGGTTCATTTTTCCATTTTTATATGTATTAGGTAATTTGAGGGTATTTTCTTGAAAAGCAAAGAATAGTGGCTGAATTTATACATATTGAGTTCAGCAATAATTGTATTTTTTAAATACACAACCTGACAGGCACTATGGTAAATGATAATGAATCAGCATGGGAGCCATTTAATATACTTCTTGATTAACTCATTGCCCGTCCAGTTCGCACACAGACATGCTTACATGTCATAATCGTCATAATTCCCATCATCCCCACTGCTAGCACTCAAGCTCCTTGATTAGTGCACAACTCCCAGACGAGCCATTGCTAATGCTAAATCATTCTCTTCAGCCTCCTGCTACTATTCTGCAGGACCTCCAATTAAATATAATGTCCCTGATGAGCCATATTAATGTGAACAAATCCCTACCAGGAATCCTAACCTATTCCATTTTACCCAAAAATATAGAGAAAGTAATTTAGCCAAGCCAAAGATAATCAAAACATTTTAAATTGATATAGTATAATGTTTCTGCAAAATGTTTTTCCAAGGACAATAAAAGCAAAGAGAAGAAACGTCTGAACATTTCATATACTTTCTTCTCCCGATCGGTCTAGTGTTTTAAATTTGCAAAGGTTGATACATTGTATTCTAAATCCAAAAAGGTTACTGAAAGCACTACGTTTTACAAGAAAAGTGAGCAATAACAAGTTTTAAAGCAGGTATGCCATTTAAAAACTCTTTAAAAACCTAATCACCAGAACCCCAAGGTCCAAAAATCACATTAATGAAGCAAATTCCTCCCTTCCCATTAAATACAGTATTGCAATCACTATCAGAGGCTTTACTGTGCAACTTTATCCTGCTGATAAGAATACTTCGTGATGAACAATGACAGTATTTTTTCAAAAAAATGATTTAAGAATCCTATAGATTTTCTAAATCTTGCATTTTCTAAATGCAATCTAAATAATTGGCCATGTTTCTGAATGAAATAAGACCAAATGGGAAACATGGATCCTCACGAACATCATCTTAAAGTATTCTGTACTAGTAAAAGCTATTTAAGAAAATGTTATTTAAATATACCATCTCAAAATATAAAAAATAAAAAAATAAAAATAAATAAATAAATATACCATCTCAACTACACACACATACAATAAATGGTCACCTGAATTAAGTTATCACCCAAAAGTTTTACAAACCTGCCCTTTACTTCTTTATTCCAATTTGAGGATCAATGACTACATTGATTGTAAAGAAGTCCTTAACGGATTGTGAAATGTATTTTAACTCAAGAACTCATAACTCCTTTCCAAATAATAAAAGGTTGAAAATATCCTAAAAACTAAACCATGTGAGAAAAAGTTAATGCATGAGGTTTTTACCTTTAAACTGCTTTCCATACAGCTAAAACTAAAGATATTCTAACAAAAATAATATATAAAGATATACATAAAAATAAAACACATATTCTAACAACCCCGTAAAATTTTTATAACGTTTTCCCTAAGGTCTTTTATACCTTAGCCTACATTAATGTATTCCTTCTTCATTTACCTGATCATTACCCTCCAGTTTGTTCAGCTGGAACCAACGTACACTAATTACATAGACATCACGAAGTCCTATTTGTCCTTAGTACCTCCCCAGACAGCAGGGAAATATTATCAAGGGTAGGCATGCTAAGTGATGATTCCCCTCACCTTACTGTCAATCATCCCAGACTGCTCACAGGAAACCCCGCTCAATCTCATTACTGAATCCTAAGGGTAAGACTACAATACGCATCAGGAATCATACTTCAAACAGCAGGCTGTCTGACCAAGATGGGAGTCACAATGGCTACTTCCCTGATTTTAAGTTTGGGTTCTGAAGTAGTAAATATTAGGCATTTCTCATTTACATCCAACATCACTGAACACAAAGCAACAAAACATTGATACATTCAATTTAGGAGTCTAGATAGAAAATATAGCAAAAGGTTATAGCACAGAATCATTTAGTCCATTTTAAGAAAAATCAAAATGTTAACTTCAGAGATTTGATATAAATATAAGATTTTGCTATTTCTTACGGGAAAGCATACTATCTTTTTACTTAAAAACAAAGTTATAAAAATAGTTATCTAACATGCATTTTGAGTACAACCTCTATGTTTGCAAATTCTTTATTCCCACTATTCACCAAACTAACAAAGTAGGATCCACCTTCCCATTTAGAAAAGTCCTAGTCACTAAATCCAAACATTTCTCGTCTTTTATATTTCTTAACTTCTCTGGGAATACCTACAATTACAAATTAGTGGCATAAACCCCTAGAATCTACCTCTCCTGCCTTCTAAGTCAATATTCATATTAATAAGGCCCTCTTCAACAAATCGAGAAATTCTCCCATATCAGCCCTCTGCCTAAAATCTAATGAATTTACTCCACAGACCTGTCTCTTCTTGCTCCAAAATTTTATGGTGTGCTCCTGGTTATTTCTGCATGAAAAGGTATTACAATGTACTTTAGTATCTGTTAGGTTGGTCCCCTCTTCAATTTTCCACCGACTTTTCTAGGACATTCTGCAAATTTACTACTCCTTTGTCATCCCACCCCCAATTACACTGCATTAGAATTTAATAGAGAAATGTACATAAACTTTCAAATAACTAGTATTTACACTATTCAATTTCCCTATACAAAAATAAGTCCTCCTATAAGTCCTACAGATTTCATATCAAGTGCTTTACCTTTTCCACTGTTTCTATGAAGCTATACATTTTCAGTTGTATTTTTTTACATTTATTTTTGAAAGAGAGAAAGCACGTATGTGTCCGGGCGAGAAGCAGAAAGAGAGGGACACAGAGGAGAGATGAGAAAGCAGTCTGTCTCTCTGACAGCAGAGAGCCCGATGCAGGGCTTGAACTCACCAGCTGTGAGACCATGCATGGCCTGAGTTGAAGTCTGACGCTTACCTGACTGAGCCACCCAGGCATGCCAGTTGTATTTGCTACTTTGTTGATGATACATATAGGAAAACTATAGATTTATTTTTTAACAACCATAGAGATGGTTTTTTATGTTTCTAAATAGTTATTCAGTTAATACGTAACTAGAAACTCAATACAATCTTACTATTTCTGCCTTTCCTGTCCACCATTTTACATTTGCCTAACACACTACCTAGCACTTTTAGAATGCTGTTAAATAACAGTAGTGAGAGTAAATTTATCAGCCTTTACCCTGAATTTCATGAGAATGCTTCCTATGAGGTATAACCTTCTTATTATGGGAAGGCAGCATGTGTTTAATCCTGTTTTACTAAGGATTTTACAAAGACAGTAAATTTCTTTTAAATGACATCTAGGCTTTTATCAGAATAATCATCTAGTTTTCCTCTACTAACTTATTAATATATTAATATTCTCTAATTTTGAACCATACTGAAATGTCATGAATACACTCCATGTGGCTGCAGCATATTATTTAAGTAAATTATTTTATTCCATTTTCCTATTACTTGGGATTTTTCTATCAATATACAACAGTCATTGTTTTATTTTTCGCTTACCATCTTTGCCCAGATTTTTAAAAAGAAACCTTTAAAAAACAAACATTTTTTAAAAAGGAAATCTATTTTTACTTAAGTCTATAACAATTCATGTCAAAATTTCTTGTTTACTGAAAACTGCAAAGAATTCTTGTGAGAATCTCTACACCAAGCACCCTACTTCATTACTTCTATGACAGTCTAGAGCTCCTTAGTCAATGATCTCTTACCTTATTCAGGCTCTTTCATGCACAGAGTTACAGGCCTATAACTACTTGTCACCGATTTTGTCTTCTGAGCAAAACAAAATAAATACTTAACATTTTAAGAAGCTTTTTACAAACATGTTAAACCCCACTTTCATTAATGGATAGAACAGAAGATCAACAAGGAAAGAGAAGACTTGAATAGCCCTATGAACCAACCAGTCCTAAAAGGCATCTAGAGAGAACCATAAACAGCAAAACAGACATTCTTAGGTTCACATGGAACTCAAGGACAGAGCACATGGTATGCCATAAAACAAACACCAACAAATTTTAAAAGACAGAAATAAAAAGCATGTTGTCTAACCAAAAGGTAAGGAAACTAAAAACAGGTAAAAATAAACTTGGGAAGCTCACAAATAATGTGTAACTAAACAACACACTCCTAAATGATAAGCAGGCCAAAAAGAAATCACAAGGGAAGTCAGAAAAGAGTTTCAGGAATGAAAATGAAAAACATACCAAAGCATATGGGGTGCAGCTAAACAGAGAAAAATGTTATACAGCTCAACACTTAGATTAAAAAAAAACTAAGTCAACAACCTAATCTTCTACCTTAAACTATTTTTAAAAAGAGAAAACTAGGGGCACCTGGGTGGCTTAGTTGGTTAAGCGTCCAACTATTAATCTCTGCTCAGGTCTTAAGTGCAAGCTCTGCATTGGGTTCCATGCTAGGCATGAAGCCTACTTATTTAAAAAAAAAAAAAAAAAAAAAAAGAGCAAAATAAACCCAGAACAAGCAGGATAAAGGAAATAATAAAGACTAAATACAAATGACATAGAGATCAATGAAATCAAATTTGGCTCTTTGGAAAGATCAATAAAGTTGAAAACTTTTAGCTAAAGTGACCAAGGAAAAAAAGACTCTTAAAAGCCTAAAATCAGGAGTGAAAGAAATCACTACCAAACTTACAAAAATAAAAATAAGGAAATACTATAATCATATATCAATAAACTAGATAATTCAGGTGAAATGGACAAATTCCTAGAAAGAAAAAATTATAGACACAGAAAAAGAAATCAAAAATCTGAATAAACCTTTAATAAGAGATTGAATAATCAAAAAACCACCCATAGACAGGTGCCTGGCTGGCTCAGTTGATAGAGCATACAACTCTTGATCTCAGGGTTGTGAGTTCAAGCCCCACATTGGGTATAGAGATTACTTAAAAATAAAGTCTTCAGGGCACCTGGGTAGCTCAGTTGGTTACATGTCCCCACTCTTTGATTTCAGTTCAAGTCATGACCTCACAGTTATGAGATCGAGCCCCATGTCAGGCTCCATGCTAGGCATGGAGCCTGCCTGGGATCTCTCTCTCTCAAAAATAATAATAATAATAATAATAATAATAATAATAATAATAATAATAAATTTAAAAAGCCACAGAGATGGCTTCACTGGTGAGTTCTACCAAACATTTAAGGAATAATTAATGCCAACTCTTCACAGACTCTTCCAAAACAAGAGAAGATGAGGGAACAGTTCCTAACTTATAATATGAGGCCAAGATCTGATACCAAAACAAAGCCATCACAAGAAAACTACAGACCAATAGCTCTTATAACCACAGATGAAAAATTCTCAACAAAGCACTAATAAAATGAATCCAGCAATATATACAAAAAACTATACACCTTGACCAAGTGTGTAATATCCAAAAATTAATGGAATATACCATATCAATAGAATAACAGACAAAAGCTATGACATCTCAGTCAACACAGAAAAAGCATTTGAAGTAATCCAATATCCAATCACAAAAAAGCATTCAACAATCTAGAAATACCAGGGCACTTCCTCAACCTGATAATGGGAATTTATGAAAATCCCAGAGCCTAAATCAAACTTAATTGTGAAATACTAAGCGCTTTCTGCCAAAGATGAGGAACAAAACAAAATGCTTGCTCTCACTACTTCTACTCAATATCACTCTGAACGTTGAAGCCAAGAAAATTAATATGAAATAAAAAGCTCCCAGATTGAAACAAAAGAAGTCTATCTCTAGTCTACCTCTATTTGTACATGGTCTTCTAGAGAGAATCTTAAGGATCTTACATATATAGACACACACACACACGTGTGTGTGTGTGTGCGCACGTGTGTGTGTATATAAAAGAATAAACAAATTCAGCAAGGTTGCAGGACAAATGATCACATACAAAAGTTGATTATAGTTCTATAAACTTGCAATAAAAACTGAAACTTAAAACATTGCAATCCTAATATAAAAAATACTAAAATATTTACTATGAAATATAACAAAGTTAAGTGCAAAACTTACACTCTGAAAACTACAAAACACTGCTGAAATTAAAGTAGCCACAGTAACTAGAACAAGAGCAAACGGAATATCCACGTCCATGGATAGGAGGAATTGAGAATGTTGAGATAATACTACTTCCCAAATTAGTGTACAGATACAACACAATCCCTATCAAAAGTCCAGCAGGATTCCGTCTTTCACCAGAACAATTTTTCCTTCATAAACCATTCTCTAAACATCTTTACAAAGACTAATAAAGACCTGGAGAACACATAAAAGACAACTCATGACTTGGTAAGAGGCCTAACTCCCACCTGCCTCTCCTGCCCAGACCATTTCCCACTGCTTGTGGACTCATCCCCTGGAAGCAGCTGCAGAAATCCCATCAGCATATGTGAACTGCCATCCTGGGTAAAGTCCGATTTTGATACTGCTCTAGATCAGCCTTCACTTTTCAAAAAGAGCAGGGCAACTTCCTCAACAGACAGGATGTCATCCTCTTTTTAAGACTATCCACTGGGACACCCCGGTGGCTCAGTCACTTAAGCGTCTGACTTTGGCTCGGGTGATGATCTCATGGTTTGTGAGTTTTAGCCCCACATAGGGCTCTGTGCTGACAGCTCAGAGCCTGGAGCCTGCCTCTGATTCTGTGTCTCCTTCTCTCTCTGCCCCTCTCCTGCTCATGCGCGCTCTCTCTCAAAAATAAATAAACATTAAAAAAAAAAAAGACTATCCAAGAACAACCAACTAAATAATCTGCAAAGCCTCCCTACAAGCACCTCTACAAGCACCTCAAATCCTAGATTAAATTTAACAAACACCCTTTAAATGAACAACTTGGCTTACAAGAAATTACAGGCAATCCCCAGGGATCAAAAACAAAAAAGGAAGCTAAAAGCCAGACAGCATCTGCCAGAGCCAATATTGCAGCTAATCATGGAGAGTGGGAGGGGGATCTCAAGAATCGGGGTTGGTGAGCACATGGAAATTGGGGGAAACCGGTGTGCCTAGAGAGGGTACGCAAGCTTCCTGCCCTGTCCCCATACCTTCCCTTACTCAGGTCTTCCAACTGACTGTTTCTGAGCTATACTCATTTATAATAAACTGGTAATCTAGTAAAAAAAAAAAAAAAAAAAAGGCGGGAGGGGGAGAGAATCTAAAGAACTGAGTTAATTCTCAGAGAAAGGAGTTAAAAATTATAAGAAAAACTCCCTACATACGGCCAGACTGCTCAAAGATTACATCCTCAGTGAAAAGGAAGAAAAATGTCAACCTAATAAGTACATGGAAGACATATATTTAAAATTATCTGCTGTAGTTCAAAGTAAGAAGTCTCCTCTGTAAATTAGAAACCATGGGTCTAGTCAAGAGAGGGAGGGATATATGTCATTTCATTTTGTTTTTTCCATTATCCTCGAAATTCAGCAACCTTCATGCCAATAAGTTAACAGAAACATTAGTACCAGAAGAAGGGTACCCTAGAGAGTCTGGCAGAAACAAATATAGCACCCACCCAACAAGGCCGTATCTGCAACCCAAACCATGCTGGGATTCAACATTAAAGACACCAGATAGGAGGTCACAAGCCAAGATCCACACAAATGAAAAGCTCATCCATTGTGTAAGAAGTCAGAAGTAGACACTTAAGAACTTGGAATAATACAGCAGTATGATAGAAGCTTCAAAATAAGTAGTTAAAGGGGCACCTGGGTAGTTTAGTCAGTTAAGTGCCCAACTCTTGGTTTTGGCTCTGGTCATGATCTCACGGTTCCTGGGTTCAAGCCCCACATCAGGCTCTGTGCTCACAGGGTGGAGTCTGCTTAGGATTCTCTCTCTCTCTCTCTCTCTCTCTCTCTGCCTCTCCCTGGTTAGCACATGCGCATGCACTCTCTCAAAATAAATAAATTCTAAAAAAGTAAGTAGTTAAAAATGAGTAAGACATGAAAGGGGATTCAAATATATAAGGGGGGGGGGGGAAGGTAGATTCAAAATGGAGTAGACCTGACAGACTTCTCAACAGACAGCACAACACAAATGCAACCAAAGTAATTATTGCATCAGATGCTTTTTATCAGTGGATGAAAAATAGTAGATGAGAGGTTGGGGGACAAATATTCACATGGATTCAAAGATTCACCCCCAAAAATTAATTTCAAAAGAGGGGGAAAAAAATGCACCATTACCTCAACCAAGTAATCAGTGTAACCAAAACCACCTAACATTATGAACTTCTTGATACAACAGGATCACTTAAGTATTTTTTTAATTTTTTTTAACGTTTATTTACTTTCAAGACAAAACAGAGTGAGAGTGGGGGAAATGCAGAATCTAAAGCAGGCTGCAGACTGAGCTGTCAGCACAGAGCCCAACGCAGGGCTCAAACTCACAGCGAGATCGGGACCTGAGCCGAAGTAGGACGTTTAACCGACTGAGCCACCCACTTATGAAGGCGCCCCACTTATGAAGTTTTCTTATCAAAAAAAAAGATTTACACTGAATCTATTTGTGAGGAAACAAACCCAGACTATCTATAAGCCAATTGGCCTGGATTCCTCAAAACGTCAGTATCATGAAAATCAAACAAAGAGGGAAGGGAAGAGGACTATTTTAGATTAAGAGACTCTTTAAAGAGCCATAATAACCGAATATAATTCATGAACCACGACTGAACTGTGGGTCAAAAAAAATACTAAAGACATTGGGAGCGGCACCTGGCTGGCTCTGTAAGTAGAGCATCTTCATTACAGGGTCATGAGTTCAAGACCCATGTTGGGTGTAAAGCTTACGTTAAAAAAAAAAAAAAAAGTAAAGACATTTGGAGACAAATGGGAAAATTTGAATACAGTCTGTGTATTAGATTATACTATAGAATTACTAATAATTTTCCTAGCTTTGATAGGGTATATGTAAGAGAATAGCCTTTTCCTGGGAAATAAAAACTTAAGTATTTAGGGGTGAAATGCCATGACTGTAACTTACTTCCAATTTCCTTAGCAAAATAAAAAAAGAAGAAATATACACACAATATATATTTATAATCATACATATGGACACAGTTATAAGCAAATGTGTCCAAATGTTAACTGGTGAGTCCAAGCAAAAGGTATAAGCACTCACTGTACTTGCTCTTCCAATTTTATGTCTGAACACTTAAGAATATAAATGGCCACTAATATGAAAAGGTACTCAACATCAATATTCATCAGAGAATTTAAATTAAAACTACAATAAGATAACATGTGAACACCAACAGAATAGCCAAAATCAGAAGGACTGCTGAGATCAAGTCCAGGCAAGGACGCAGAGCAACATGAACGTTCGTACATTACTGGTGAGAGCAAAATGTGGCAGAGTCATACAGAACAACTATTTGGCAGCTTCTAACACTTATTTTTTAAGTTTGTTTATTTTGAGAGGGGGTAAGGGGGAGAGAGGGAGAGGGACAGGGAGAAGGGGAGGGAGGGAGGGAGGGAGGGAGAGAATGAATGTATCCCAAGCAGGATGTATGCTATCAGTGCAGAGCTCAACATGGGGCTCAATCTCACAAACCACAAGATCATGACCAGAGCCGAAATCAAGAACCAGACTTAACCAACTGAGCCACCCAGGCACCCGTGGCAGCTTCTTACAGTTAAATATGCATCTATTAATGCCAGGAGTCAACAAAATACCACCCACCCACAGGCCAAATCCAATCTAAGGACAGTTATTTTATAGCCTGCAAGTTAAAAATGGTTTTTACATTTCTAAAGGGTCATATGTATGTATATATAAGTAAAAGTAGCAGAACATGTGATCTGCAAAGTCTAAAATATATTTATTTACTCCCCAGACAGAGATTTACTATTCATACAGGAAAAAGTTGCTTTGCCTCTCATCTACCTGATGACCAAGTAATTCCACTCCTAGGTATTTAGACAAATCAAAGTATATGTTTACATAAAGATTTGTACTAGATTATTAAAGAAGTCTTGTTCACAATAGCTAAAAACTGGTGGGTGGATGTGTCTAATTTGGTAAGCAAGCTTATCCTAAAATTCACATGGAAGAAAAGACAAGAATATTGAAGACAATTTTGAAGAACAGGATGGGGGAAAGGAGACCAATGGAAAAACTGCATAATCATCTTTAAAAAGCCAATTTTTTTCCATTACACATCATTTATAAGGTAGGTCGTTTTCTTTATAGGACTGTCAGTTAATAGTTGTAGTAAACCGTTAGCCTTTTCTCCCTGCTTAAGTGTCAAAAATTAGTTGTGAAAAATATTAACTTGCCATTTAAAAACAATCAACTGTTGGGGCGCCTGGGTGGCTCAGTCAGTTGAGCGTCCAACTTCGGCTCAGGTCATGATCTCACGGTTTGTGGGTTCAAGCCCCATGTCAGGCCCCGTGCTGACGGCTGAGAGCCTGAAGCCTGCTTCAGATTCTGTGTGTGCCTCTCTCTCTCTGCCCCTCCCCCCCACACACTGTCTCTCTCTCAAAAATAAAGATAAAAAAAAAAAAATCAACTGTTGTATTTTCCTACTGCAATATTTACATTTCCATTTATGAAATTAACATAAAGCATATAAGATATTTTTTACTCCAAATTACATTTAAAATGCTCACCTCCTGGGGTGCCTGGGTGGCTCAGTCAGTTAAACATCCGACTTCAGCTCAGGTCATGATCTCATGGATCATGAGCTCGAGTCCTGCGTCAGGCTCTGCCCTAATGGCCCAGAGCCTGGGCATACTTTGGATTCTGTGTCTCCCTCCCTCTCTCTCTGCTCTTTCCCACTCACACTCTGTCTCCTTCTCTTTCTCTTGCTCAAAAATAAACATTAAAAAAAAATTTAATGCTCACCTGTTGAAAATAAATATTGCAATGTTAACAATACATCTAAGTAGCAAGACTTGTTCATATTACCCATATTGTAAAGCTCATTGGATACAATGATCATCTTTTTGGTCACATGTTAAGGAAGCAAAAAACCGTTAGAGGAATTCACCCTTTTGGCTTTCTTGAGATGCAGAAAGCAAACAGATTTGGTTCTAGTGCTAAGGCCTAAACTAAACTTTGAACATTCTAACTATCATTATTATCCTAAATAGTATCTTTCTAGAAAAGGGCTTAAGGTAGGTCACACTAAGAGGAAGTTTTGACTGATCATGCATTGCCTCCACTGTGGGCCCTAGGAAATCTTATTCTAAATTATGTATTATAATCTCTGGTAGGCTCATTTCCACTTTCAGCAAAAAGTGACTAAAAGTCTTTAAAATGTAAAACTACCATCTCTGCTTTAGAAGGATATGAAGGACCATCTTAAAACTCTGACCAACTCTTCTGAAACCATTTTTTTCAAAGGCTGGAAAGTGACAGTGTACCTCTAGATCAAAATGTTATGGGTGAGTCTGGGTTGTGTGAATGGAGGCCTCAGTCTCTTGATTCCCCATGAGAAGATTTACGTGAGAATCCACACTCGAATAAAGACAGCCAGAAGGAAAGTAGCAAGTGCAAAGCAGTTTATTAAATCGGAAGTACACTCTCAAGGTTGGAGAGCTGGCTCCTACGTTGTTTTGGGATTGGATAGTATTGGTTCTCTCTGGGCTGGGAGGAGCTGAGACAGACAGTGTGGGATGGTCTCTAATGGAGGCTGCTTCCAGTCAGTTGGGAAACTCCCCCCATAGGTTGGGAGGAGTTTCTGACCCTACAAGGTTTGTACCATACCATCACGGCAGCCTTTCTCCAAGGCAGGGGCTGTACCCGCAATGCAAATTGCTCCTGCAAAGCTTCTACCTAACAAGAACACAAAACTAGAAAATTAAGAATGGGAAAAAGCAGTCGTGCTGTTGGGAACTATAATACCAACACTGAAATACAAACATATGAAAAAAATCAAAATGCAAATAATTTTGGACCATGCATGCCAACAGTCACCTTCATGAGAACACAGGATACAGAACTATATCTTGATATGAGAAAAGTAAGTTAAAGTTTACTATAAGACTTGATATAAAAACAGTGTCCATTTTCTCTCCCAATTTATGCATGAGTGAAAAACACCTCCTGACCTAATACACTGAAAATGAACACAAGACAAGAGAAAATTTTAAATCTATTACGAGCCTGATGGTAACACAAACTTTTTTCTAAAAGAGTTTGCTACTGATAAATGTCTTAGTTTACCAACCAAGAAACAGATTAAAGTAATAGTTTTCTCATTATTTCATAGATATCTTGTAAGGAATATAAACTACTATTGAAACTATCAGTTAAAACAAATTATTAGTAAAGAGGCCAGAAACCAATATTAAAAAAAAACCACATATGTAAAATAAATTTATTTAATTTCTTTTTTAAGTAGAAGAGGACTATTTTAAATGTATCTGTCAATACTCTGGTTTCTCTTCAGATCACATAAATCTTTCGCCTTTTTAAATGTATCTGTCAAGTAAACTAGATAAGATACTTAACCTTTATTTTCAGGAAATTAGAATAGCTTGTAATGGCTTCTCTTTTTTTTGTTTTGTTTTTTTTTTTTTTTAAAGGAAGTCAGTCGCAATAAAGCAGAATGAACAACACATTTCTAGGTAAGAAATCACAAACAATGAAAATCCTCTGTATTATCTTTCTGTATAATAAAAACTGACATCACCGATAGGTCCCGTTATCAAAAGTAGTGTAAAAGAATGAAAAACAGTAACGTAAAGTACCGCTACTTAAATTTCATCCCCTAAAGTTCTAATAATTTACATTCTTTTCTCAGGAGTTTTTTTTCTATTCCTTCATAGTTTATTACTGCTAAAAATGCCTGCTGTGGTAAAAATCCCCAATAAAATCATTCACGGCTTTATGTTATTCCTTTTGTTCATGTCCAATTAGTATTAGCGTATCTTTCATTCATCAACCTTTCAGCCGAACACGATACAGCATTTAGGAAAATTAAACAATTATAGCATTCCCTTAGTGATACTGGAATTCAGCTGTGGGAAAACATGCTTTCCTAATGCAGCATGATATAAACATTACAATAATCTTTGAATCTTTCTCAAGCTTTGTCCAAATCTACTTGGTGACCAGCAATCTGTCAAGCAATTTTTAAACCCTAATGTAGGTTTTTAAAACCCTGGGGAAAAAAAAATTAAGACACATATTAAAGACATTATGATACTTCCATTTTGCTTAATACAAGAATCAGTAATTAGGTGTTTTGTTTTTTAATTGTGTATACCCTTTTCAGGCCAAGAATGAAGAAAACCTACATCTTTTACCTTTATTTATTTATTTACTTTAACATTTATTTATTTTTGAGAGAAAGAGAGAGGTAGAGAATGAGCAGGGGAGGGGGAGAGAGAGAGAGATACAGAATCTGAAGCAGACTCCAGGCTCTGAGCTGTCAGCACAGAGCCCGACGGAGGGCTCGAACTCACGAACTGCAAGACCATCTGAAGTCAGACGCTCAACTGACTGAGTCACCCAGGCTTTTTTTTTTTTTTCTTTTAAATATACCCCAAATAAGGTCTTCATTCAGATAAAGCAAAATATACTTACAGAACTAGCATCAACATCACTGTGGATGGCAACTGTCTTAATGCCCATCTTCTTGCAAGTTTTAATAACCTATTTTAAAATATATCAATGTTATCTATTAATAGAGATTCATATTTCAAGGGATTTAATAAAATTCACAAAGTAAAATGGAAAATAAGATTAAAATTCCACTCACCCTACATGCAATTTCTCCTCTATTAGCAATAAGAATTTTATCAAAAGTCTGAAAAGAGAAAAAACACATAAGAAATTGTTACTCTCACTTTGGAACCAGAAAACAAGTTTTCTCACAACACTGGACAGGATTCTTAAAAAAAAAAAAAAAAAAAAAAAAAAATTACTTCCTAGAGTAGTACTAAATATTACATGTGTGTTCATCTATAACCCAATTGCTACTAAATTCATCTGGTAGGATGCGGCCCTATAATTAGTCTGTTAAAGCATCAACTGATTTGGTTTGGTGTACTTAAATGGACTAAGGGGATATTTATAAATTCTCTTGCCAAAAGGTAATCTTCAGATAACATTTCTGAATACTAAAAAACTTTAGACAGAATTGTTTGACCACTTACTTCATAACGTATATTCTAAATTCAGGGAATTTGTGTTAAGTTTGAGTAACCACCATATTTGAAGCAGCTAAGGCCTCATAAGAGAGTAGCTCCATTCTGGGTAGGCCTAGATACTTCAATTCTAAGCCCAGCTTTGCCACTAACAATAACCTATTTGACTTGAGGCAAATCAATCTCTGTAGATCTTCACTTTCACATATAAACTGATGGCATTTCTAGAGGAAACTATTTAATAAGGTTCTCTTCCTACTCTAAAATTGTACAGGCTAATCCTTTGAAAGAAACACACAAGTAATATGGAGATCTTTTAGTACACAATTATTTCTGGGTTAGTGAATTGTTGTAAGTTGAATGTAACTACAGAAAAAGTCTTAGTTATATTTCTAAAAGAAAGTTAAAGCTATATATGATCTTTAAAGTACTCATATAACTGAAAGCAATATTTTAACCTGACAGGGAGTCACAGAATCTCAGAGTTGGAAAAGGTTTTCAAAGTCTTGGTTTAAACTTTATGTCACACATCACTTATTCTAGCAAACTGAGACAAGCCTCTGCCTTAAAAATTGGTAAACTCTTAATCTGATAATATCCTGAGTCATTCAGAGCCTTGAGCAGATGGGTCCTTAAAATACCCTCATGTCACGTCAAGCCTGAGACTACAAAATCATAGGCCATTCTATACCTAAGTAGTCATGGTAAATCCCTGTTAAACACTGACAATATACAAAGAAAAAAATGTTTTATACCTCTTTGAAATGCATTTTAAAATGTGCATTTTTATAAGTATTAAACAGATGACATCTGATAAAAGCAACACAAACACGAAGTTACACAATAAGCAACTGTTATAGGAAATATAACCAATCATAACATTATAGGGATTAAGAACTTCCTTCTAATTTTTATCTGCATGGCAGAATAATAGTTAAAAGCCAGTCTGGAACTAAATTGCCCAACACCACCATGTGTTCTTATGTGGGCAAGCCATCCTTCTCAACCCTCATTTCCTGGTATGTAAAATGAGGGTAATAATAGCACCTGCCACAAGAGGCTGTGAGAGTATGAATTAACACCCTTAAAGTGTTTAGAATAGTGCCTAGCACATAATATATACTCAAGAGGTGTTAGCCATAGCTATTGTTATTCACCCCTTTGGGCCACACACCACACTGTTTGTGACAAATCTAGGAGTGTGAACCTATCTAACAGGGAAACATCTACATTAAAACAACTATCTGCACCTGACACATCTTCTCTATTCAGGGCTTGTGATGGCTAATTTTACTTTTACATGCAACTTGACTGGGCCCCAGGGTGACCAGATGAAACATGATTTCTGGGTGTGTCTGTGAGAGTGTTTCTAGAGGACAGGAGCATGTGAATCAGGGGACTCAGCCCAGTACACTGCCCTCCCCAGTGTGGGTGAGCATCATCCCATTCGTTGAGGGCCTGAGAGAACAAAAAGTAGAAGTGAGGATTTGTCCCGCTTTCCTGATTCAAGAGGGACACAGCCTTGGCCTACCCTGGGGCTTACCGACATATGGGCTCCCAGGTTCTCAGGCCCCTGGACCTAGACTAGAATTACATCACCACCTTTCCTGTGTCTCCAGCTTGCAGATGGCAGATCGTGAGACTTGGCCTCCATAGCTGTGTGAGCCAGTGGATCTCCACATACATCTCCTACTGGTTCTCTTTCTCTGCAGAACCCTAATACAGGTCTGTTAATACCAATTAGTGCACAAGCTAAATAAAGCTGATCATATCAATTAACCTTCCATACAGAAGATATTCTTTTGAATAAATGTATGTATATGGTTCAGGGTTTAAAAGGTACAAAAGGTGATATACTGTAGAGACAACTAGGTCTCTGCTCCAAAGGCAATGCTATTACCAGTTTCCTGTACATATATTCTTTCAGGTAAGCTATGCACGTAAAAGAATACATACAAATAAATTTACACGGACTTTAAAACTTCCCCTCTGCATTAAAAATTACAGGGAAACATCAAGTGCATTTGATAACTTCTGTGTACAATATGGCAGTATGACAACAAAGTGTGGTAAGTGCCATAACGCAGCTACATCCAAGAGGCTGTGGCCAGTGCAGAGAAGGAAGAGTGAACAGCAAGGGCAAAGGCAGTGACATTGAAAGCAGACGGTAGCACTGAAAAACAAGGGATTTTTAATATAGCTCAAGCACAAGATATGTACAGGGGAGCTGGAGCAAACAAAGCTAGGGTAAAAAAGGCCAGATGATAAAAGGACTTATATGCCATTTAAGGAATTGGACTTTATCCTATAGGTCCAGAGCCACATATAAGGAGGCACTCTGAAGATATTCTAAGGGAAATGAACAAAAATCTTTAAATCAGGAACCTATATCCTGAAGACAGAGGGGCTTTCAAGTACCATGAGAGAGAGAGACGGACTTTTGCAGCAGCGGTTCTCTAACTACTAATGAGGTCATCCAGGGTAAGAAACACAATGGAAATTCCTGAAGATTTTTTGTTTTAAGTTACCTCCTTTTATTCTATCCTCTATCCCTCCTTCCTTCTTTTCTCTTCCCCATACTTAGATCTTCATAGCCAGGGTCTAAAACCACCAAGGACACTTCACTCCATTCACAGCCCAAGACAAGGGCTGAGCTGGCCCGTTCCCCTGGGTACTTGTTGAAGGAATGACCACAGAACTCCACACACTGACTAGTCACTTACCAACACTTCTGAGAAGTGGTACAGAACAGTGGGTAAATCTACCACCTCACTAGAGAAGCCCAGGCTTGAGTTTACACCCCAGTTATTTACTATCTGTGGATTTTGAGGCTGTTTCCAAATGTACAAAACCTAGTTGTTAAGACTAATATTAAGCAGCTAACATTTAGGGCACATGCTTTCTATATGCCAGGACAAATCCCTTCTGTCCACTATGTCTCATTTAAGGCTCAGAATAGTCCTATGAAGTCAGCTGAGAACATCCCCAATTTACAAATGAGAAAATTAAGGCTTGATGAAGCCAAATCACTTGCCTAAATCACTTAAAATTCACAGGGGCAAAGCCAGAGCTCACATCCAGGTATTCATATCAAAACATACCACAATGTGACATGATCGGAGTATAATGGTACAAGCTTTAAACACTGTATTAACAGTGACACCTAAGATCACATTTGTTACGCCAGGCACAATATAGTACTACACTGGTACACGCTAACTTAAGGCCTACTTTAGTAGCCTCCTGGTCTTTTTCTAAGCAGATTATTACTAAATCTTCCCTATTGTTATGAACATATCAGAGACAAGTCGATGTGTTAAAATTCAAGTCAAAAAAAAAAAAAAGGTACATTTAGTAATGATTAAATTTTACCTGGTTTAATTTCAACCTGATGGAAATTGCTGATAAAATATAAAGGAGTCAATGACAAGTTCAGATGAGAATCAATTTATTTAGCAAATATGTATTACCAAAAAATCAGATCTATCTGCACTTAGGACAGGAACAATAAAAAACAAAAAAGTGCAGTATTTAATGAATAGCTATGACAACAGCAAGAATTCCTAGAAGTAGAAAGTCCCAATTAAAGGCAGCCCTGGAGTGAAGGGCAAGCCTGCAACTTGGTCTTAACACACAAAACCTATATACTACCGTTAGGTGTCAACAAGCATCATGGACGTTATGACATGACTGACACACTATATAGTTTCACCACAATTACCTAAAAGCAAAGGTACAGCAAAGAAGACAAAGATAGCAGGGAGCAGATCTGATTTCAGACATTTAAAACAAAATATGTACTTTAGTGGACTCCAAGGTGGGGGGAAGAGCTCTATAAATTCCCTAAACCAGGTTATACGCATTTGTTTATTTTTAGTAATTATCAATGGCCACCAATGTGGGGGGTGAGTCAGATATTACTGTAAGCTCATTACGAGGTTATGGCAAAAAGAAGCCTCAAACCAAACTCCACCAACACATACATTTATGAACAGGCATAAAAAAGATCTTAAAATCTACCAAATAAAGCTCAATGATGTCTCAACTTCCTTCATTGTATAATGCTCCAACAGTCTGAATGAAAGGTTCACCTGAGGTAAATACATCAATATTCTGATTTGGCCAGTTACACTGTCAGACTCAATCTATCAAGAACCTCCAGACAAAGAAAGAGCTGCACATAGGATCACTTCATTTAGGGATCAACCTTAGTTTCTATCCTTAAAGAATGAAAGGCCAACTAGATTGTTTTATTCTAATTCAGGGGCTAAGAATTTCTATTAAATAGCAGCCAGAACACATATCTTGCATACCACTAATGTCATCAATGAGAGCCCACTTCTAACACCTATTATGCTAATGAGGAAGGCTACCAAAGTTAACAGGGAGAAAGAGAGCTGAACACTTGGTAGTATTCTATGTCTCCCCCACTCTGGAATGTGGCCTCTTGAACAAATACTAGCTAACCACTCCCTAGAGTGTGTTCCCAGTTAGGACAGCTCACTACCTCTAGATTGGAACTCAACACATGTGCAGAAATATACATACATGCACCCCAACTTCTATACTAAAGTTTTCATATTAAACCATGGATTTATTTCATAAAAGGGAGTTTATCATAGCTAATTCATCTGGACCAGTGCAGTCCAATCAAGTAACCACTGGCACTAAGCTCTTCAAATGTGGCTAATCAAACTGAGATGCCAGAAGTGTAAATTATACACTTGGATTTAGAAGATCTGGTACAAAAAAAAAAAAAAAGTATCTCATTGATACTATTTATATTATGTACTGAAATAACACTTTAGATATAGAATTAAAACATACTATTAAAGTTAACTTCTTCAGTTTTTTTTAATGTGGCTATTAGGAAATTTTAAATGATATATACCCTGCAAATTGTGTCCACATTGTTATTAAACTGCAATGATACACACCCTTTCTCCAAGCCTCCAAATTCTTTTGAGTAGTTTTGTATACTTCAAGAGATGATTTAGAAGATACCTCAGCTATTTCGTTCTCAAATAATCATTCATCAGTTTTACCTTCCTGACTCTCGACTTGAATCACTTCTTCTTAACCAAAACTCTCCTGCCCTGTTTGAGGTCTTCATGGTCATTGTCATTAGAAAAAATGACATTTTCTAATCACCACTTATAGGCCCTTTCTTTCTCCTATTACGAGCCTCAACTATTATCCTCTATCAGGATTTTAACTGGAATTCCCTTGCCCCAAAATTTACAATACACAAAGGTGCCTTCAAAATTAACCCTACAGATATTAAATGGAAAAATAAATCAGTTCAATCAAAATCTCTCAAATAACCCAGAATTTAAGAAAGAAGGCTATGTTAGTTATTCTGCTGAATAACAAAGGAAACACACTAAAAGTTTACTCAATTTCTGGTAAAGGTACAAACACAAAATTTAAGACTCAGGTTGTGGCCCACAATGAAAAAAGATTGAGCAGCTATAAAACCCATGATGTTAGAGTAGTAATTATACAGTGCTAATATTTAATCTGTCCACTGAACACAGCATGGAAACAAGAAAGCAAAACCATTATAACTTTGCTAGTATTTTTTAAATACTTACTTTTTCATTAGAATCATATCCTGCTGAACAGAGACTACGGGACACCATTAAGTGCTGTCTTGAGTAGTGTGGGACATGCTACCAAAAAAAAAAAAAAAAAAAAAAAGGTGAAATAAATTACAGATCCTTGAATGGGCTTTAAAAATATTTTTTCAGAGTAATTCTTCCAGTATGCATCTACCTAAAATATTTTATCAATACATGTAGTTCTAAGCCACATGCCCTAACTATGGAAGGTTGGAAGGTAAATCATAACTACCAGATAGATCCCTTTGGCACACAAGAGAAACCAAAGGCATCAGAATGATCTCCAGAAAAGTAAAGTAAGAGCCAATGGGTCAACTTTTTTTTTTATTTACATCCAAGTTTGTTAGCATATAGTGCAACGATTTCAGGAGTAGATTCCTTAATGCCCCTTACCCATTTAGCCCATCCCCCCTCCCACAACCCCTCCAGCAACCCTCTGTTCTCTACATTTAAGAGTCTCTTCTGTTTTGTCCCCCTCCCTGTTTGTATATTATTTTTGCTTCCCTTCCCTTATGTTCATCTGTGTTGTATCTTAAAGTCCTCATGAGTGAAGTCATAGGATATTTGTCTTTCTCTGACTGATGGGTCAATCTTAATTATAGAGAGCTGATGTTACCAGGGAGGAGAGGAATTAAATAGGTGATGGGGACTAAGGAGTACACTTGTGATAAACATCAGTGATGCACAGAACTGTTCAATCACTATATTGTATACCTGAAACTAATATAATACTGTATGTTAACTGGAATTAAAAACTTAAAGGATCAATGGGTCAAATAAAATTTAAAAAAAGGTCTGATTATGCACACTTGACATGCCAGGATCATAAGGTCACATACCACACAGAACTTTATAAAACATAAAACAAGAGTCTTGGCCTTCAAGGGGCTCCAATTTTCACAAGGACCAGAAAGTAATCAAATAGAATTTTTTATTTGCTGAGGTCTTGAACAGGATTTCTTAGTCTACTTTTTCTGGTACAGGGAAAAGGTAATACTAATAATCAAGTTGACTTCTAATTCATTATTATAAATGTGGAAAAAAATGTTCTCTTAAGGCTTTAAAGCATTAAGAATCATCACTAATAAAATGTATAGTTGAGGTTTAAGAAAACAATTTACCCGGTAGTCATTGATACAGCTATTAAAAAAAAAAAAAAAAAAGGTGGGGCTAGTGAAAAGCAAATGGTACTACCCCTCAGAACTTTCTAAGAGGACAACGCTAATAAGAGGCAAATGTTTTTATACCAACATTCTTAAATAAACTCAAAGATCTAATTTTTTTAAAGCACCAAGCCTTAAATTACAAAATGTAATCTTAATATAAAAGTGAAGGTAATAGATAAGAAAGACACTTCAGAAATGAAGTTCACACTATCAAGTAAAAGACTCGTGAATCAGGGTGCCTGGGTGGCTCAGTCCATTGAGCATCCAACTCTTGATTTTGAGTCAGGTCATGATCCCAGCGTCATGGGATTGAGCCCCACAATGGGCTGAGCTGAACACGGAGCTTGCTTAGAATTCTCCCTCTCTCCCCTTGCCCCTCTCCCCAACTTGTGCACACACTCACTCGTGCTCTCTCACTCTCAAATTTAAAAAAAGTAAAAGACTAGTGAAGACACTGGTTGGAAACTGGGAAAACACACTCATACTGTGTGCTTTCTATTTTTTTACATTTACTTATTTATTTTTGAGAGAGAGAGAGAGAGAGAGAGAGGAAGGGGGCAGAGAGAGAGGGAGACAGAATCCGTAGCAGGCTCCAGGCTCCAAGCTGTCAGCACAGAGCCCGACATGGGGCTGGAACGCACAAACTGTGAGATCATGACCTGAGCCCAAGTCGGACGCTTAACCGGCTGAGCCACCCAAGCGCCCCGAGTTTTGGTCTTAAAAGGCACACACAGGGGCACCTGAGCGTCCGACTTCGGCTCAGGTCATGATCTCACAGTTTGTGAGTTCGAGCCCCACATCGGGCTCTGTGCTGACAGCTCAGAGCCTGGAGCCTGCTTCGGATTCTCTGTCTCCCTCTCTCTCTGCCCCTCCCCCACTCACACTCTGTCTCTCTCTCCTTCAAAAATAAACAAACATTTAAAAAAAAAATTTTTTTAAAAGACCAGAACTCACTCTTAAATACCTTCAGACATCCCTGTAAGTTCAAGAGTATTAGGCCCAATTTTAATGAGAGAACAGAGTCTTGAGAATTTTAATTTGTCCAAAGTCATTAGGCTAGGTTGCAATGGTTGCAAGATTTAAGCACAGATCTATTCAAAGCATTCTGGAGTTTATTTTGAGATAATAAAAAGTAATGGCACCTCCCACGTGAACACCAATGTCTATGCAAAGATACAATTAAAAGAGGGAAAAAACAACAACAATTTACCAGGAGGGTCTCACCACTCTATGCATTCAAATAAAAATTCAGTCTTCCACTGCCTTCAGCAGAACAGCTATATTTAGCAATTTTAGTCCCACATCAGACTTAATAAGATAAAGGTAATACTACTTCTCCAGAAAATCAGGTCTTGTGTTTACAGCCTCAGCCCATGCAGAAAACTAAGAAAACAAATTCCAAGAATAAAGAAAAACAAAAGCTCCCTGGAGATTTCTCATTCTGCTGCAAACCAGCACTAGGATATTTACACAAAATAAATAACATGCAAGCTTCCTATCCATTTTATAAAATGTAACAACAAAATAGTTGACATTTTTACAAATTCTCCCTAATATTGTAAGGCACATAGTGGTCTGCTGCATGAACAGGTCAACATGATCTTTTTATAAAAGACAAAATCATACGTGTGTCTTTAATCACTAACAAATAAAGGCTGTAACTGATTCCTGATGACAAATGTGCATCTTGCAGACAAAAAAACACAACCTGGGATGGACATTTTAGGTATTCTAATTACTTATGAAGAGTGAGAACAACAGCGATGTTTATGTCTGGGGAGGGGAATACTTTAAAAAGCACCCTACCACCCAGCAAAGAACTATGGGAAAGAAAATCAAGAAACCTGAATTCTAACCCTAACTCTAGGACTTGAGCAAACCACTCTAACCCATCTGCTAAGAAATGAAAGTCTGGGTGACTTTTCTTTAAGGTCCCTTACAAACCTAAACCACGGTTATCAAAAAAACAAGAGCTTACATAGTAGAGGGATATCTAATGTGTACAAGCTTCTCACGATCATGGGAGGATATGCACTTGATCCAAAGTCAACATGTAAGCCAGTGAGGCCACGCAAGGCGGTGACCCAGATCTCACTGCTGAACTACTACTACTCTCAGAGTAACTAACAAACATGCAGACCTACTTGGTGTAAATCGAGCTGATTTCATAAATTTTAATCAGTATGAGTTAATGCACTAAGTTTCCAGGCTACTTCCGGGAATAAAAACCTCCAGACTCTACCTAATTAGATGAGCCCATGAGGAATAAACTAAACTTGCCCCAAAAGTAAGAGTTTCTATCCCCAAACCGCTCAGAAATCTCAAGTCGCCAGGCTCTGACCACTGTTTGGGGGCACTGACTCAATTATGCTATATTTACTTCCAGTGAAACTATCAGTAACCTAAAACTAAAATAGAAAACATCTATGCCAGCGGGACCTGGGTGCCCACTGGGTGGCTCAGTCGGTTAAGTGACTGATTTTGACCCAGGTCATGATCTCATGGTTCATAGTTCGAGCCCTGCATCAGGCACTCTGCAGTCAGCACAAAACTCACTTTGGATCCTCTATCCCCTCTCTCTGCACCCCCCTCCACTTGCACAAGCACACACACTCCCTCTCGCTCTCAAAAATGAACCTTTAGGGGCGCCTGAGTGGCTCGGTCGGTTAAGCGCCCGAGTTCAGCTCAGGTCACGATCTCGCGGTCCGTGAGTTCGAGCCCCACGTTGGGCTCTGGGCTGATGGCTCAGAGCCTGGAGCCTGCTTCCGATTCTGTGTCTCCCTCTCTCTCTGCCCCTCCCCCGTTCATGCTCTGTCTCTCTCTGTCTCAAAAATAAATAAAACATCAAAAAAAAACTTTAAAAAAAAATGAACCTTTAAAAAAAAAAGCCTACCCTTAAAAAAAAAGTCTATGCCACACACTTCTTAAAACTAAATCCACTCTATTACAACTTACATCTGGCCAAAACGTAGAAGCTGTAGCACTATACTTAATTGATCAAACTGGTGTTTTGGAATCTTTTTATTACTATTTAAAATACCTGATTCTGAAGACCTCAGACTATTTTACCACCAGTATTAAAAAAAAAAAAAAAAAAAAAAAAAAAAAAAAAAAAAAAAAGCATATAGCTTTTACACATTTGAATTTGTGATAATGTGTCCCAAAATTTCAAAAAAACATGGATTCCCCTGGTTAGCCAAGTACCTAGAAGTACAACTGGTCCAAGCAAAACCAGAAGAGCAGAACTATAAAGAAGAAACCAGGGTCTGAACTGGTTTATAGTTGGCCTTTCTCTGTTCCTGTTCACTCCTAGGAGACCTGTATGGACGATCAAAGTTATAAACAATACAGGTCAAAAATCAGATAATTTTTGTAGATACACAACATGAAATTTCTTTTATCATTTTGTTTCCTAGTAATCTCCACACCCAACGTGGGCTAGAACTCATGACCCCAAGGTTAGGAGTCACATGCTCCACCAACTGAGCCAGCCAGGAGCCCCTAAAATGTATTATTTTTTTGAGAGAGAAAAAGAGAACAAGAGCATGAGAAGGAGGGTCAGAGGACAAGAGAGAACCCTAAGCAGTCTCCAAGCCCAGCGCAGAGCCCAACACCCAGCTCTATCTCACAACCATGAGATCATGACCTGAACCAAAATCAAGAGTCAGACGCTTAACCAACTGAGCCATCTGGGCACCCTTAAAATTTCTTTTTTTAAATACAGAGAATAGTTAGTAGAAATCTGCTTAATTTGCACCTCTACACAGAATTTTAATTCATTACCTTTATTAAGCATATAACAAACTGGCTACAAGCCCCATCCAAAGTTTTTTAAGGTACTTCCTAAAAACAGAAGTTCAAGGGAAACACCTGAATCAACTCCAATTATAAAGACTATTTAGCCTATCACAGCCAAGAGGAGAAAGGTCAGTGTATATAAAATGATTTCCCAACAACCTCTTACCATTGGTTCTCTTCCACAAGATTTGCACATGTGGAAAAGAAATATCTGCTAACAGTGTGGCACATGGCAAGTAGCAGAACCTTCAGGGTCACAAGACCTGGGTCAGCACTTAGGTCCACCGCTTTGTAGTCATGCACCACCAAGCAAATCATCTCTCTGGACTTTTGTTTCTTTTAGTAAAGTGTAGAGATACCCTACAGTTGTTGAAAGGATCACACGAACCTTTACAAACTGTAAAGCACCAACAAAATGTAAGAGATTATTACACAATAACTAAATCCAATTATACAGCTGTTCCCTTCTTAAAATTGTACCAGACCCTTCCTTTGGGAGTTACCATTAGGGTAGTAATAATCAGGCGCTCTGGTCCAGACTCAGATTTGCATGTTCTAGAAAGTACATAATAATTGTTAACCAAAAGAAAAAAAAAAGGGGGGGTGCGGGGGGGGGGGGGACGACAAAGGCTATAGCTTTTCAACAAACTGCATACAAGCTTTCCAGCCGTTGCAAACAGGGAAACAAATATGTGTTTCTAACACAGCACCTACTTTCACATTCTGGACATGACCTCATGTGGCAGCCGAAACTGGTAAATCCACTAGCAGTTATCTCAAAAACAAAAACAAAAAAAAAGAAAGAAAAAGAAACGTAAACACTAGTTTAAAACCAAACGCTAGTGTAAAAATCAAAACTACCATTATGCTTAACACATCCACAGCAGCATTCAAATGGATAATACTAAAATCTGTTAACAGGCTAATTCATGATTAGGATGCATTCTGCTTCAAAGTAGCAGCTATCCTCAAGACCAGGGATTAACAGAGCCATAAAGTGATCTTACCAAGGTGAAAGTCAACATTAGCTAATGCTTCAGCTTCAAAATCTCCAAGAGAAGTTCCTCTCCATGTTTCACAAGGAGCTGAGCAGCCTCGCTTAGTATTTAACTGCAGCATTGTAACAGCCCCAGGGCGACCTGGGAACAACCTCCAAAAACACGTAAGTCAGGCTTTTTCACTTAAGCACAGCTTTTTCTTCAAAACAGACATGAACTATTTAGTCTTTGGGACCTCACTAGCCAGCCCAATCTTCTACAGTCTGACCTTCCGTCAAAGCGAGGCTGAATACCTGGTATTTGAGAGGTGATCAAACCTCAAGATTCTCTGGCTATGCCTCCACAGTGAGTTAGAGCACGAGGAAACTGCATACATCAACTCTAAACTTTGTCATCATTCTACCCAGCTCCCCTCTCAGGCCATTCTTCCCATCCCGCCTGTAGCAGATGTTGCCAGGGCCCCTCCAGAGCCTCTTCAGCAGTCAGCACGGCTTCCCCAGCTGCTGTGTTGACCACTCACAACTCACACCTGCTCCCTGGACTGACCCACTTGCCTTAACCAGTCAGGAGTTCTCCATCAAGACGGGGAGCTGCCCCTCTCTCAGCCCACAGCCAATGACTGACTAACAAGGGTGTACAAAAGGCCATCCCCACTCACCTCAAAGTGTGACCAATTCAGTGGGGTGCTCTGGTTATTAAGAACTGGCTGTCCAATATGGCAGCCACTAGCCACATACTGAGCACTTGAAATACACCAGTCCAAATTCTGATGTGCTCCAAGTATAAAATACACACCAGATGTGAAGACTTAATACCCAAACAACGCAAAAGACTTCAATAATTTTTTTACATTTATATGTTAAAATATTTTGAATATACTGAGTTAAATAAAATACACTAATATTAATTTCATCTTGTTTCATTTTCTTAATGTGAGTGCTACAAAACTACATTTGCAGCTCGCATAACATTCTATTGAACAGGGCTAATTTACAGCAGTGCTTCTCTAACTTTCTTGTGTATCAGCATCACCTGGAGGGCTTGTGAAAACATTGCTGGGCTCCATCCCCAGCTTCTAATTGGCCAGTCTGGGGGGCAACTGAAAATTTTGCATTTCTACAGGTTCCCAGGTAATGCTACTTCTGCTACAGACTGAGTCCCCACGTTAAGAATCACTGCTTCAGAGCTCCCCTGTAGGGTGAGACTAAAGCTAGTCTCCAGCTGAGGCCCCTTCCTTGCTTAGCTTTTTTTCCCCTGTTCTATCCTGCTTTCTTCACTCTTCTGTTGACCACCAGCCTTTCAGGCTTCTGGGAAACCTAACCATCCCACCTCCAATAGAACTGTTTCTCCACAACTGTAACTTTCACAAAGTGCTAGATCAGTGACAACCAATGAGATAGGAAGAAAGATGACTGCATTTTTTTGTAAAATGAGTATCAAACTTATTTATTCGACTAATTCGGTTTTTTTTTATTTTTTTTAATGTTTATTTATTTTTTGAGACAGAGAGCATGAACAGAGGAGAGGAGAGAGAGAGAGAGGGAGACCCAGAATCTGAAGCAGGCTCCAAGCTCTGAGCTGTCGGCACAGAGCCCAACGCGGAGCTCAAACTCACGGACCGCGAGGTCATGACCTGAGCAGAAGTCAGAGGCTCAACCGCTCAACCGACTGAGCCACCCAGGTGCCCCTGTTTTTACATATTCTTTACATATTCTATGAAGTCAATAGCCTACTGCTTCCCTCTTCTCTGTGGCTACTAGCGAGTTCAAACTAGTTTTCATGTCAAGATGTATAAATTTTTCCTTTATTCTTTTTACTAAGTTTATTAATATGGTATAATAAAAGCACTGTAGATTTGACTTTGAATCCTGAATCTCCCACTTAATTCTTGTGTGACCTTGAGCAACTTAGTTAACCCCAGCTGTGGAAACGAGAATCATTTGAAGGTGGTTTGATGATTAAATGTGAATACAGCTTTTTTCCTCCTTTGCCATTTGCAACAACCCTAGAATCATCAACCCTAGAATATGGTTTCAAAATACTTTCCACAGCCATACAGCACCCACAAACAACAAATAAGATCAACCATCCCTCTGTGTTTTGTAAATTCCATCAAATTATTTCAATGGAAACTGCTGTCTTCATCTTCCACCCCAAGCTGCAGCGTTCCAAAACACTAAGACTATCCCACCCAAGGGCTCAGGTAGACCTAAGAGTCACTCTTTTTTTCCCCCCCTGTAAATTGAGATTTAATTCACATACCATAAAACTCATTCTTTTAAAGTCCACAACTATGTATTTTAGTATATTCACAAAGTTGTGGAACCATCACCAATCTGATTCCAGAACATGTTTTCATTGCCTCAAAAAGAAACCCCTTAGCTATTAGCAGTTTCTACCAGCCCCCACCCCCAGCCCCTGGCACCTGCTAGTCTGCCGTCTGTCTAGGCATCTACCTATTCTGGACATTTCATATATATGGAATCCTACAATATGCGGCAGCTTTTTGTGCCTTCCTTTCAGGGATCCTTGATTCCACTCTTTGCTTACATCTCCCTTTGAACCCAACAGTAAATACTACTGGCTCTAGTTCTAAAATATATCCCAAGTCTTACCAGGTCTAACTCCAGCGCGACCACCCTACCATCCTCTCTTGTTGAACTTCTACAATGGCCTCCTAACTGGTCTCCCTGATGCCACTCTTCCCACCCCAGTCTCCACTAGGACATTCTCCACATAGCATTCAGAATGGTCTTTCCAAAACATGGATCCAGTTTGCTCAAAATCTTCCAAGGGACTCTCACGATTAGGATAAATTGCACATACAAGCCCCTATATGACTGGCCTACCTACCGCATCTCCTAGCACTCCTCTGTCATTCATTCACTCCAGCCACACTGGCCACACCCATCCCTTGACTATACCAAATACGATCGCAACTCAGAGTTTTTGCTTGGCCTTCCTTTGGATTGCTAGTCCCCTAGATTGTCACGTGGTAATCTGGGTCACTTTCCTGTTCAATGCCACATGCTCAGAAATGTGCCCCCTGGGGCGCCTGGGTGGCGCAGTCGGTTAAGCGTCCGACTTCAGCCAGGTCACGATCTCGCGGTCCGTGAGTTCGAGCCCCACGTCGGGCTCTGGGCTGATGGCTCAGAGCCTGGAGCCTGTTTCCGATTCTGTGTCTCCCTCTCTCTCTGCCCCTCCCCTGTTCATGCTCTGTCTCTCTCTGTCCCAAAAATAAATAAACATTGAAAAAAAAAATTAAAAAAAAAAAAATGTGCCCCCTGTTTTTTTTTTTAGGTTAGCAGTTCTCAATACCACCACACTCTATTTTTCTCCTTTCAGAGCACTTACTGCTCTTTGAACTTACCTATTTCTTTCTTTTTTTTTTTTTTTTTTTTTGAGAGAGAGTGTGGGTGAGCAAGGGGCAGAGAAAGGGAGAGCGAGCGTGGATTCTGGAGTGGGGCTTGAGCTCACGAACAGTGAGATCATGACCTGAGCCAAGGTCAGGTGTTTAACTGGCTGAGCCACGCAGGCAACCCTGAACTTATCTATTTCTGTGAACACAGTCAGTGTGCTCTACCTGGATATAACCACAATGAAGGCAGAGACGTTCACCGTTATACCCCAGCATTAAACAACACCTGGCACATGGCAGGTGTAGCAGATTGAATGGTGGCCTCCAAAATTGTGTGTCCATATCTTAGAACTTGTGGCTATGACCTCTTCTGGAAAAAGGGTCTTTGGTGATATATTTCGAGATGGGATCATCCTGGATCCTGGTCACGGCCCTAAATCCAAAGACAAGTGCCCTTAGAAAAGAAAGAAGAGGAGAGGACACACAGGGAGAAGGAAGGGAAGACCATGTGAGGACACAGGCAGAGAGTTGCAGCCACAAGGTAAGGGATGCCTGGAGCTACGAGAAGCCCAGAGACAAGGAGGCATTCTCCACTGGAGCCTTAAGAGCAAGCATGGCCTTGCCAACATCTTGATTTCCAACTTCTAGCCTCCATAACTGTGAAGGAATAAAGAAGTGTGGTTTGAAGCCACCAGCTGTGTCCCACAGATGCTCTATTAGTTTTCCTGACTAAAATTATAAGCCTGAAAACTATATTTTCCAACATTTTTGAAATTCACTTTTATTTTTATCTTATTAATACTGACCCCATCACAGTTTGTCTTTTTTTTTATAAAAATGTCAGTAGGGATTTAAAATAAATAATTTTTTTAAATCATACAACACCCTGATTTTTCAAAACAGTATGTATTTGCTCCAACTACTGGAAGGTATCTTCAAAACAAAGCAATATTTCTATATATAAGAATATACCACACTACTGAAATCACTATCATTAAAGACTAAAGACCTTATCAAATTCTTCCTTCAGTCTTTTATTTTTATTCCTTGACCTCTCTACACCAGGGACACGGTGAGGGAACATGTTTTAGTTTCTTTTGATCTCCTCAGTACATATCATAGTAGCAGGCACTTCACAGATGCTCCCCAAACACTCTTTGAAGGGACAGAGAACTACATCTCTAGATGAACAAACGAACTATACTGACTCCTCTCAAACCATTCCTCTAAATCCTCCTGTCTCTTCATCTTTTTTTCAAATCTGAATTTAGGGCAATAAGATGGGAGTATTCTTGGGGCGTCTGGGTGGCTCAGCCGATTGAGCATCCAACTCTTGATTTGGGCTCAGATCATGACCCCACTGTTGTGGGATCGAGCCCCGCTGAGTGTGGAGCCTGCTTAAGATTCTCTCTTCCTCTGCCCCGCTCATGCTCTAAAACAAAAAAATAAATACATTTAAAAAGATGGAGTATTCAGTTAAGTATTAACTTACTATATCCTGCAGAGTTCACATCCAACTTCTACCTCAGATCACCCAAAAACCTGCCACCAATTTCCCTCTTATTTCCCACCAACTCAACATGACTCTTGTAGTCATCTAACTCAGGTTACCTAAAAGGAAACATTGTTTCTACCCCCAAAATATGTTTCCTTCTCAAATTTCCTTTTTCGTCCCTATTCTCCCATTTACCCACATCTTTTAAAAAATAGGAATCATTTAAGGGTTGGCTCAGTCAGTAGAGCGTAAGACTTTTAATCTCGAGGTTATAAATTCAAGTCCCACATTGGGTGTAGAGATTACTTAAAAAAATAAAATCTTTAAAAATTTTTGGAATCATTTAAACAATGCCTTTTCCCTCACTCTTTTGATTAAACTGTCCCCCATCTTTCCCTCTTATTTAGAAAAGGATTTTACCAATCACTCCTCGGTTCTGAACCTCTTGACGAAATAAAACCCAAAAAGCAGATGTATAAATACACAAATGTCCATAAGCATTTTATCATGCCAGAACTGGTTTCTGCAATTATCTTAGAAAATTTTCTTCCCAAATGATTGTCAGAAATCTATCAGCATGTTGGAAAGATTTACCTCCGGGCAATTCTAAAGCATTCAGATAGGCTTAAACATTCTTTTTCAAGACTAGAAAAGAAATTCTTGGAATTTTAAGGAATATAAAGCTTGAGCATTTAAGTTCTGTGAATGCTCCGTATAATGAGACCATCACTTAAATGAGAGACAATTTGTAACTGTGAAAACAAGGTTTGGGAATCATACCATCCAAGGTTGAAATTCTGCCTCAATCAATTGTGTCCTTAAGCAAGTTACTTCACTGCTGACATTTGTTTCCTGGTCTGTAATACTGCAACTTTTTACCTACTTGCTATACAGATGAGAGTTAAAACATGAAACCATATAAGGCATATAAAAGTTCAATACACTGTAACAATCACCCTAAAACCAACATCCTAGAGCCACTGAAAAATGGAGACAGAAAAAAACTGGGTATTTAAACAAAATGTGGTGATACACAAAACAAGACTAAAAGGTCAACTCTACATATACCCTAAAAGCAAACAAGTTCTGCTAACTGGCTAAAAGAATGGGGACACTAGGGTCTAGAGTTGCCAGTCTGCTTTCCAACCAACCAAATGGCTTGCAGGATGGGAAAGAGGAATGGCAGGAATAAAATATTTAAATGGTTCTGCGTCAAAGGCAGACTCAGTGGAGCACATTTCAAATTCATGTAAAAGAAGCACATAAAGAGGGTTGCCTGGGTGGCTCAGTCGGTTGAGCGTCCGACTGCGGCTCAGGTCATGATCTTGCAGTCCATGAGTTCGAGCCCCGGGCTGACAGCTCAGAGCCTGAAGCCTGCTTCGGATTCTGTGTCTCCCTCTCTCTCTGCCCCTCCCCCACTCATCCTCTGTCTCTCTCACTCTCAAAAATGAATAAATGTTAAAAAAAATTTTTTTTAATTAAAAAAAAAAAAAGCACATAAAGAAGCTAAGCAGCAGTGCAAGTTCTTCCCCTAAAGTAACAGTGAACTCCAGAGATTCTTCCCACTTATGGGAGGAATTCTTTATTGGCACTCTACTCCAGTCAGTACTGTCACACATCCAGCACCTATTGTGTTAAACACTGCGCTGAGAACACAGAAATAGACAAGATGCAGTCTCTGGCAACACACTAAAAGAAAGCAGGAGATGGGGTGCCTGGCTGGCTCAGTGGGTGGAGCAGGTGACTCTTCACCTCAGGGCTGTAAATTTGAGCCCCATGTTGGATGTAGAGATTACTTAAAAATAAAATCTTTTAGGGGCGCCTGGGTGGCTCAGTCGGTTGAGCGTCCGACTTCGGCTCAGGTCATGATCTCACGGTTCGTGGGTACAAGCCCCGCGTCGGGCTCTGCACTGACAGCTCAGAGCCTGGAGCCTGTTTCAGATTCTGTGTCTCCCTCTTTCTCTGACCCTCCCCTGTTCATGCTCTGTCTCTGTCTCAAAAATAAATAAATGTTAAATTTTTTTTTTTTTAATAAAAAATAAATAAATAAATAAAATCTTTTGGGGCTCCTGGGTGGCTCAGTTGGTTAAGCATCCGACTTCGGTTCAGGTCATGATCTCACGGTTCATGGGTTCGAGCCCCACGCCGGGCTCTGTGCTGACAGCTCAGAGCCTGGAGCCTGCCTCAGATTCTGTGTCTCTTTCTCCCTCCACCCCTCCCATGCTCACTCTGTCTCTCAAAAATAAAAAAATGTAAAAAAAATTAAAAAAAAGAAAAAAGAAAATCTTTCAAAAAGGGGGGGGTGTATGGAGAAAGATCAAAGCTTATATATTATACCCCAATAACGTCTAAAAAGTATATAGCAATAAATACTGTAACAACTTTCCTCTCAGCCTCACCAATCTAAAATGTCAGTGCAATCCTTCCTACCTCCAACATGAATGACTTCCCATCACTATAACATAAAGACCAAAAGTAATAGCTTGATCTGCAAAGCAAGCACAACCTGATTCATACCTACCTCCCTAGCACTGTCTAATCTCTGCACACTACAGCCTAAGTAGGCTTTTCTCAGTGCTTATATCTTGTCATTCCCTCTGGCCACAGGGCCTTTGCACATGCTATTCTTTCACAGTCATCTCTTCTATCTTTACAAGTCACTTTATCCTTCAAAACTTGTTTCAATTTTCACTTCCAAAGGAAAACAGTCCTTTCCCTTAAGCAGGATAACATGATTAAGGGCACCAGTTCTGGAGTCCTATGTCCTAGCTCTGCCACTTACCAATTCCATAGCTTTCAGCAAGTCACATAACACTTTGTGCCTCAATATCTTCATCTATAAATCGGGATTACATGGCTGTCGTGAGGACTGAATAAATTAATTCAAGTAAAGCACCAGAACGGTATCTATGACATAGACCTCAATATCATGACTTGATCAAATCTCTCCATTGTATTTTCTTATAGCACCAAGACCTCTCCCCTAATAGCATTTTACACTTACTTGTCTCTCTCTAATAGACTACCATATCTAAGAGAGCAGAAACTATATTTGTTCCCCATTGGTAGAATACAGGAAATAATCCAATAAAGATTTGTTGAATAAAAAAGTAGTTGCAAGGACGAAGCTGAGTCCCAGCAAAGTGACTTGTCTAATATACAAAACTTCATCTGTGTGACTGACTCCAAAGCCCAAGCCTTCCACTACACCAGGCCGCCTCCTATGTAAAAGCATAAGATGTGACAACTGCAACTGATGTAGCCAACAAAGACTAAGATAACAAAAGCATTTAAAAACAGATTTTGTGGCCACACAAAGAACACTGTGTACTTTGAGAGTGGCATCCAAAGCTGAAGCTAAGCTAACACAGGTGCAGGCTCACTTCCACTTGGAGCTGGAGCTCCCACAGTGCTCACCTGGGCCTCAGTTCCCTCCTCTTTAAGAGACTGGGATGGGCCAGATCATCTCTAAAGTGTTTTCCAATTCTAGAGTTCAAGGACAATAAATCAATTTATGTGACAATTTTTAAAAGATTTTTTTTCTTTTAAGGAAGTTTAACAAGCAGACGAACCAAATGACAGGTGGTTTTCAGGGAGACCCTCATTTTAAAGAATTCGCTGAAATGACTTAATAAACCCTATTAATAAAGTCAAGTCGTCTTTGCTCAGAAACTACAAGAGACTCCATTTTCAAGAGAAAGTCTTAACAGCGGCCCACAGACACTCCAACATATGAGCCAAGGCTGTCATCAAGAAACCCTGGGGCACACAGCACAGAGGCAAAATGGGTTTAGAACAATTGTACAAAACTCCGGCTAACCACTACATAGAAAAGAAAACTAAACTCACAGGATGCACACACAGCAAACTGCGATGTAATTCAATTGAAATAGGCTCTCAACTCAAACGTAAAAGGTAGTAGCAATCCTGGCATCGCAGACACTTTAGAAGTTGAGATAAACTCACAACCCTAATTCTACTTCAGCAGCAATTCAGTGTCCCTAAAATTAGGAAAAAGCCAAGAGAAAACAAACTGTAAGGATCCTTAAGAATCCACCCTGGGAAGCTCAAGCCGAAGCCGAAGCCGAAGCCGAAGCCGAAGCCGAAGCCGAGGCCGAAGCCGTAAGGCACAAGAACGGCTGCAGGGAAAAAGCACGTAGGCGCCAGCCACACGGCTGTCAGCCGCTCCCAGGGCGCACGCCTGCCGGCTCGGAGGGCCCCTCCGACTCCATGAGCCTCCGGGTAAGGGCTGCGCTGCGGCGCCAACGCGGGTGCAGAGGGACGAGGGGCGCCGACGGCTGCGGAACGGGCCGCGGCGTCTCCGGAGAACCGCGGGGCGCTCTCCGCCACACCGGCCACCCGCAGGCGCTGCGGGGCTGCGAGCCCAGCGAAGCCCAGGCCCGCGGGGAGCCCGCTCGCTCCTCACCTTCAGGGTCCACAGCGCTGAGCTCCGCATCAGCGGCTGCGGCAACCGCCGCCCACGCCGTCCGGCCCCGACCAGCGCCGCCGCCCCAACCCAGAGCCCCGCCATTGTCGCCCCTGCCGACCGGCGCTCTGCTGACCTCTCACCCCGCCGAAGGGGGCGGAGAAGGGGAGCGCCAGAGCTTCGGCCAATCATGCGCCGAGACCCGCGGCCCCGCCCCCTGCCGCTCAGGAGGGGACGTGGGGGCGACTGGCCCAACCGCGGAAACTGGCAGATCCGCCGCGGGACGGCCGAGTGCCCGGACCCGAGGGAGGGGGCCCCGACCGGACCCCGGCGTGAGCGAGTCGGGGAGGACGCGCGTGAGTTCTGGCGGCAGCTGGTCCGCGCCTGCTTGGGGTAAACCCCGTCCTGTACCAGCGTCCACCTAGCTACAGCCCGTGGCCTGGCCACTCACTCCACGTCAGTTAGTGACCTAAGCCCCATGGCCACCCTGCAGGGCCGAGTGCCCTAAGTTCCAGACATAAGCCCGAACTATATTCCTTTTATTCGAAGGCATAAATTGCAAAGCACCAAGTCAAGATAAGATTTTGAACAGATAGCAGAGATAATGCTCTAGGTCTAGAAATCAGAGATCGGAGCTCAGGCTCGAAATAGCTGCTTGTCCGAGGAATTAGCCAAAACCAGGTCAGTTTCTGTTGCTTGCTAGCAGGCACCCTTACGAGTAGTAGTGCAACTACTAAGGGCCAGACCTTGTGCTGGATGTCCCAAATTCTATCTCATTTAACCTTCACAAGAATTCTAAAGGCCCACACATTATTCCCATTTTGAAAAACTGAATTTATAGGGAGGTAAAGTCATTTAGCCAGTAAATGGTGACACCAGGGTTTGAACCCAGGTCTGGCTGTCTTCAGAGACTGGGCTTTTGCTTTGCTGTATTACAAATTTTATAACATAAGCAGCACAGAGAAATAATATTATGATCACCCAGGCCCCCATTACATGGTTACAACAAATCAACATTTTGTCGGTCTTATTTCATCTAGTCCCCCTTTTCATCTTTTGCTGGAGTATTTTACATTGTTTTGTTTTTGTTTTTGTTTTTGTTTTTTAAGTTGAGAGAAAGAGAGAGAGCAGAGGAGGGGCAGAGAGAGAGGGAGAGGGAGAACCCTGAGCGGGCTTGGCGCGTTCAGCACAGAGCCCAACATGGGGCTTGATCCCACGAACTGTGAGATCATGACCTGAGTCCAAATCAAGAGACGGTCACTTGAAAGACTGAGCCAGCCAGGTGCCCCATGCTGGAGTATTTTTAAGCAAATCTCAGACATCAGGTCATACCACCAACAAACAGGCCAGTATCAGCAGTTCTGCTCTTAACTATTTTCCTGCTCCTTCAGAGTCACCTTGAGAGAGTTGCAAAACTAGGAATGACCTAGAGTATGTTACAGCATAGCAAATGCCTAGAGGTACAAACAAAGTGTTTGGGATAGCAGAGAGATGACATTTCGTAGAACTGTAAAATGTAAGTAGGAACTTTCATGACAGACAAAATAAAAAGGAATATCAAGTTTCACAGATTTTTTCATCTATGTATTTAAGGCTGGAATCATTTCCTACCCGAGAAACCTGCTTTTTTTTTTTCTTTCTTTTTCTTCTTCCCATTTTAACCTTTGGATTTATTCTCCTTACATCCTGTCTGTTTTGTTCTTTTCATGAAAGGCACTTGTGGCAGAAACTACTTGTTTTCTCCACTCATTCCTTTAATAAGAGAGCTCCTAAGTTTTAGCTACACACAGGCCACCCAGCTCAAGGCCGCAGTATCCAGCCTCCCTTACAAGGGGTATGGCCATGTGACTAAGGGCAGTCTCATGGAATGTAAGGGTTGTGCCCTTAAAGAGTAGACGCATGCCCTCCATCTCCTCTACTCTCCTTCCTGAAGTTAGACATGGGTGGGTGCTGGAGCAGTCATCTTCACTCCAAGACAGGAGCCCCATGTTGGAGATGGCAGAGCAAATGACAGGAGGAGCCCAACCCCCTGACTCTGTGGAGCCATCTTATCAGCCTGCTGCTGCTTAATGCATGTTCTGGGACAGAGAAACAAAGTTTTATCTTGTTTAAGTCATTGTTATTTCTGCCTTTACTATAGCAGCCAAAACTGTATCTTAACCAACTCATACTCTAGTATCCAGAAGTGAGGTGCTGACATAATGAAACCTGAAATGCATGGTGATAACAGTGACAACCCCAAAATCGCAAACCAGAAGCTGAAAGCTGACAACTCTTATTGCCATGGTACCTCTTTGGCAAAATGGTTACTTTCAAACTTCTGGACAGTCTTGCTATCACTATCACTGATACAACCTATACTTCTAATGCAATGTTTTCAAAGACCAGCAGCGGCATTTTAAGTTAAACAGTTCTACCTTGTCTGAGCTGTGCCACACACTTAGGATGTTTATGATCTCCAAAGCCCACTTCCTGTCTGAAATGTCTGTGAACAGTTGTTCCATATACTTTGTCTACTTTATCCACAGTGACAGAGAAGCAGTTACTTCATCGTGGCCAGAAGCAGGTCTTTTCTCAAAACTCTGCAAGTATCTTTACATCGTCTTCTAGCTTCCAGAGTTGCTCTTATTTGTGATCCAATGTATCTGATTACCGTTACCTGGCTGCTATACTGTTGTGTAGTGGGTATGGAGCAGAGAGAAGTCCGAGTTGTAAATTAGGGAATCCTGACCAGCCATATGCACAACAAATAGCAAGCCTGCGCTCCACCAAGAGATCTTGACCTTTGAGCTACACATATCTGGCTCTCTTTGAGGGAGAGTATGCGCAGACTGGGTATGCTGGATTGAAAACTGTGTTTCCCTAAATCCTCTTCCCTTTATGGTGCCTGGTTAGAGTTGATCAAAAGAAAAACTGATAAGATATTTAGAAGGCAGGAGTGAAACATTACTCTCTGAAGATTATTACCATAAGATAAGTAACGTAGTTTCCTGGAAAGTCTCAGTTTGCTGTCATCCAGGTTGTTTTTCCCAACTGCTACCCCTGCTGACCACCAGCAACTCCACACCCACCACCGGCTGCTTGACTGGAGAGCCACAAAGGGGTTAACTATACATAGGTAACTGCTCCTTATTGACCCCTCCATGAGATCCTTCTCATTCCCATTTGGCAGCCAGACATGTATGGCTTCTCAGCTATCTGTCAAACTCCATCTTGTCTACGTTGCAATGCATCAGGCAGACTCTTTTAATCTCTCTCTCTCTCTGGTCCTCTGAAAGGAGCCTGTAGCCATTGACTAATGAGAGAATGCATCAGGGAAGGAAAAATAGCCCAAGTTTTCAGGAATTACTGGCTCTGAACTGCTAGTAATTCCTAGAGACCCAAAATGCCATTGTGTCCCACCACTGAAAGTAGAGAATGTGGCACAACTATTTGAGTGATGAACGGGTGGACCATGGCAGACACTGCTCATTGTCTTCTAATGTCCATCTTGCTTTCATTAGTTCAGTAAAAGAACTCTCACAATTTAGGTGGGGGTATGGTAAGAACTACATTTCCTCGGGGAAGGAAGGACTTCCATGGCAGCAAGAGTGGCCAGGTTACTAAGTTTTGCCCAATGGGATGTAAGCAGAAGGGACGTGGACAGCTCTTGGGTTGTGTCCTTCAAAGGAAGGGGCACGTCTTCCACTTTCCCTTCTCTTCCCAGCTTGCCAGAATTGAGGCATACAGATTATAAGGAAAATTCCAAAGAGCTGAGGAGATGGCAGGATCTAGCTAACTGCTCTCCAAATATGTTCATTCTTCTTCCTGAGCACAATACTAGGCAACATTTCTAGCCTCCTTTACAGCTAGATGTAGTGAGGCACCTGCATTCCTGTCAGTGGAGTGTGAATGGAAGTGAGATACTCCAACCTCGAGACTAGGTTCATAAAACCCTCCATACATTTCTTCACGCCCTGTCTTTCTCCTCTCATCTGCTGAGACTCCTGGAAGGCACTAGATAGAAGGAGCCTTGGTATCTCAATGCCTAAGTAGACCAAGATCTTTCTTGCCTTCCCACACTAAACTGTGACATGAGCAAGAAATAAACTTTGTATTTGCTTAAGCCACTGAGATTTGGGGATTGCAAAAGCAGTTAATCTACCCAGCCTAATACAGTATTAATAAAGGGAAAATAAACAGACTAAAAAGGACTTTTGTATACATCAGAAGGGAAAAGATGATATTTAAGAGGAAAGTAGATTTTTTTTCTGAAAATAGAATGAAGGAATATTTAACACTAAATTATAGAATTGATAAATTTTGACAAGAACTCTTCAAAATCAAAGTATTGAAAATATTTTTTACTATTACTATAAATGAATTAGACCACTGCTTAAAAACTGTCAGAATAAAAATATACATTAACAATATCAGGAATAGTATCCATCCTATGAATAGCACCCAAGGTATCTAAAAACATGGCAAGGATTTCTTCTCCTTGTTTTACTTATTTATTTTTTGCAAGAGAGAAAACACAAGCAAGAGAGGGGAAGAGGGAGAGGGAGAGAGAATTTTAAGCAGTGTAGGGCTGGCTCTCACCACCGTGAGATCATGACCTAAGCCAGTTAGGCACCTATCCAACTGAGCCACCGCGGCACCTTGCAAGAATTTCTTCTCAAAGAATTCAGTATTAGAGTAGGCTCTAGAGAAGGAGTTGGCAAACTTTTTCTGTTTAAGAAACAGTGAAGATTTCAGGCCTGTAAGAGGCACATAAGTCTCTGTTGCATACTTTTTTGTTTCTTTAGCAACCCTTTAAAATGTGAAAATTTTTAAACTAAACTTTTAGCTTGCAAGCCTATAAAAACAAGAAGCAGGCTGCATTTAGCCTGGGGTGTAGTCTGCAGACCTCTGCTCTAGAGTAGTGCTGTATTAAGTGTACTCCAGCAACCACTGCCCATTAGCCACCAACGTGAGAGTTATGTGACAAGGCTGTCATAAGATCTTTTAACAATTTATGTATTTATCTCAACACACAGTCTATGATATATTTGTTCAGGTTGCTTTAGCAGATGTACTATAGACTGTGTGGCTTAAGCAGTAACTATTTCTCACAATGCTGGAAGCTGGGAAGTTCAAGATCAAGGTACCAGCAGACCCAGTGTCTGCTGGAGGCAGCTGCCCAGTTTGTAGGTGGCCATCATCTTGTATCCTCACACAGTGAGAGCAGAGAAAGATATCTAATGTCTAATGTCTCTCCTTATAAGGGCACTGATCCCATTCATGAGGGCTCCACTCTCACTGCCCAATCACTTCCAAAAGGCCCCAACTCCAAATACCATCATACATGTGATTAGGTTCAACACATGAATTTTGGAAGGATACATTCAGTCCCTAGTAGGAACCTATAACTAACGTTTTGAGGATTGACACTGGCCTGCAGACCAAATTTTGTATGGTGCTGCAATCAAAGTCGTGTCATGTTTTATGGACATCCACCATCCTTGGAACACCTTTCTAACATTGGGGAGTTTCCTACAGGATGAGTTCTCCCCAAGACAGAACCAGATATTTGCTTTGTCTTACTCCTTTACAGTTAGATTCAGGCAGATGATCTAGCTGCACCAGTAGCTGCATCCTAGAAAGGTGTTGATTCAAGACAGCTATGTGATAAGCAGTTGCTACCCAGAATCCATTTGCTGGTGAGGGTAGCAGCACAGGCTCCCAGCTACAGGATCCATGTGGGGTCTTCGCTGGGGTCTTGTAGGAATACTGGAGTATTCTGTCCTGTCTATGTATCCTCCAATTCTACTCTCAAGCCCTTTGGAGATCTTGTGAGTTAATGTCCCTTAATAGATTCCATTTCTGTTTAGACTAGCTAGACTCTTCTATTGCACCTAAGAACTTACTGATATAGATGTTTACTGATAAATGAAATTAATTCACCATCCCAAATTAAACAGTGTTCAGGTCCTATCATTAACACCAGAGCTGTTTTTCTTCAATAAAAAAACTTTGGAGTTTGTAAGAAATAATAATAAAGAATAAAAATCATTTTAAAAATTGAGTTTGTTCCAATTAGTGTAAGAGAAAATTTTTAAATGTGGTCTCTTTCCTCAAGGACTTCAAAATTTATCTAGAGAGTGAAAAGTAGCATACCAAAAACAAAAAATAAGCACCAAATTGTGCACCAAGATACAAAAGCCTATCTCTAAACAGCTCATGAGGTGCAGCCAGGCCCAGAGCTCTTTGCTAGCATAGCAACCACAGAAGATCCTTGAAGCTCTCGGTAACCAACTTTGTGTCCAGCAGCCTCCTCATTTTGGCCACGGGTTAAGGACACAAGAATTGAACCCGACTCTTATGGAAGATTGTGGGAGAATTCTCAAATATGTTTGGGACCATGGTACTTATGCATAACAATTTTTATTTTCACAGAAACAAATTAGTAATAGTTTATGACTATTGTCTTTAAGCAACATATGCCAAGGTCCCCAAACCCTTTCATATCTGCCCTGAGAGAACAAATAACATTTGTAAATACTGTTATTTAGGGAACTTCCTTGCTTACTCTTTTTGATATGTGTAGATTAAGGATAAACTTGACTGGATCCTGGAAGATCAAAAGAACTACAAAGAGTCCATTTCTGACCCAAATGAAAAAAAGACAGTAGATATAATAATAATAATTAATATTTATTGAACACTTATTCTATGCCAGAGACTGTTCTCAGCAAAGCGGTGTTTGGAGACAAAGCTGAAGGAAGAGGAAAGACCAGACCCTGAGGAAAGTAAATATTATACTATGGAGTTTGGGGCTTTCATCTTCCAGACCAGAAATCACAATGTGGCAGAATGTGGGCCACACATAGCACAAGACTATGTTTGGCTTTAGCCGTGTGTGTGTGCGTGCGCGCGCGCGCGCGGTGCACTCCTGTGCACGTTGTATGTTTCTCAAATTGAATTAGTTAACTATTCAAAATACGGCAGCTTTCGTGTATAAATCCAAATTTTCTTTTCTTGAGATAGTGAAAGATTTAACAATGCGGGGATCCCCACCTCAAAACATTCAAAGGCATCACCATGTGCCACACTCAGTCCTTTACTCGTTGTCTTTAGATGCTTGTGTTTTTTTCATCCCTGTTTTTTAAGGTGGAAAACCTGAAGCATCTTAATCTAGGAAGTGATACTGTCTTTGCATTTTACAATATTTTTTTGCATTATTCTAGAACTAGTGCAAAAGTATCCACATGGATAAATCTCACAAATATAAGATGCAGCATAAATAAATAAATAAGTAAATAAATAAATTGCTGAAGAATATATACAGTTTGATACTATTTTAATGAAAGTTTTAACATGAAACAGTCTTATATTATTGAAGAACACATGCGTAAGTAATAAAGGGATGAAATAATGTGTGGGAACACTAGTTACTGAGTTTGAGAGGCAGGTTGCCCTTGCCGAGGGAGGCTAGGGCTGCCATAACTGGGTAGCTTAGATTTTTATTTTCCCACAGTTCTGGAGGCTAGAAATCCAAGATCAAGGTGCTGGCCAATTCAGTTTCTGGTGAGAACTCTCCCTAGCTTGTGGACAGCTACCTTCTCATTGTGTCCACACATGGCCTTTCCTCCCTGCTTATGTCCAAGGAGAATGACAGAACTCTCTAGTAACTTTTCTTCTAAAGTCTCTAATCCTGTCAGTTCGGAGTCTGACCCCAATGACCTCATTTAACTTTTAATTACTTCCATAAAGGCCTTATCTCCAAATACAGTCACAATGAGGTTAGGGCTTCAACATATGAATGGGGAAGGAGTGAGGAGAGGGAGACACATTCAGCCCATAACACTGTCCCATGAAGGGACACACACAGCACACTCTTGACCCAGCAATGAAAATGCATATGTGCAATGTTTTTGCCCGGGGAAGACTTTCAGAGACTCAGTGAGCAATGTTTCTACCGGCGGCTAGTCATGTAAGCACCCTTTGCTTAACACCTACCAAAACTCCAGATACCCAGAAGAAAAGCAAGTGTTCAGCAATAAACCACATTATTTGCATAGTCTGAGTACAGTGGGCCACGCTTATCAGTGGAAGGCAGTAGGAATGTTTCCAAAATCCAGCCAAGGGCGAACTTTGCAATCAGGCCCTTCTAAGGAAAGTCACCTCAGGGGTGCCTGGGTGGCTCACTCGGTTGAGCGTCTGACTCTTGATTTTGGCTCAGGTCATGACCCTAGAGTTGTAGGATTGAGCCCTAAGTTGGGCTGTCTGCAGTGCCTCCTTGGGATTCTCTCTTCTTCCTCTCTATCTGCCCTTCCCCCACTCATACTCTCTCTCCCAAAGTAAAAACAAACTTTAAAAAAATGAATAAAGATAGTCACATGAGGCTTGCTGTGTCAACTCTCCTCTGCACACTTACCAATGACCTCCTCAGCTCTGCTGTATCTCTCCCACCTTCTGGTTAACAACTGCTAAGATACCCAATTGCTAAGCACTAAAACTGGTATAGTAACTGTCTATAGATTGTTTCTAGGTTTTAATACCATTGCCAATCATAGCCAATCATAGTATACTTTATGACCTGAAAGGCCCTTACAATCCATAACATGTTCTCTCCCAAGGTAATAATTGATGATTTCTTTCTAAATTAATTATGTATCATACTTCAGGAGAGGATCTCACCCTCTTCCATCCCTGGGTGCTGATTAACATAGCAAGCAAGCTCTTCAGTCTTGTTACCATAGCAAAGATAGTTTGGTGACCATCTTAATCCAACAACAGAGTTGGAAACACTTAAAGCATAGTCAAGAATGTTTCTAAAAAAAATAAAAAAGAATGTTTCTAGTGCATATCCTACTGCCTATAATAAAATCCTGACAAAACTAAAGCTAGAAAAGAGAACAGAACCAAAGCTTCTTTGAGCACTTCCAAATGCTTTATATAAAATTGCCCTAAAATGGGATATGAATGTGTTTTGGTAATTGTGTGTTCATATTTTTTTTAAGTATATTTATTTAATTTGAGAGAGAGAGAAAAAGAGTGCGCACAAGCAGGCAAGGGGCAGAGAGAGAGGGGGAGAGAGAATCTCAAGCAGGCCCCACGCTGTCAGAGCAGAGCATGACACGAGGCTCAAACCACAAACCGAGAGATCATGACCTGAGCCAAAATCAGGAGTCAGACACTTAACCAACAGAGTCACCCAACCACCCTGGTAATTGTGTATTTATTAGAATTAAGTTTTCTCTTTTCATAAAGCCACAACTTGTACAGAAGCATAAAGTTTCCTACCTAAGGAGTCTTAACTTTCTCTTTAGGGGCGGAAACATTCATTTCACTGGAATTTTTACTAAGGAGCTTTATAAAGCTCAGTACTTCATTGCCCATATCATCCTCAATCCTCAGGTAGTACAGAAAAGACAAATAGAATTCTCAACTCTAGCTAAATTTTTAGAAACTCTGGAACTTGGCCTGAACAGTTGCCTTTTATCTTAATGACAATGAAATCAAACTCCATAGCCAGCCCATTGACTCTCAATCTATTAACTAATAGACAGGCATCTTATCTGCCTGTCCCCAGTTATAGACTTTTCCTTATTACAGGCTGAAATAGCCAAATATTGCAAATGACTCATGTGATACATTGAGTTGTTTTTAATTTTTTTAAGTTATGGTAAATTATAATTAGCATCAAATTTACCATTTTAACCATTTAAGTTTATTTATTTACTTTGAGAGAGAGCAAGAGCACAAGCAGGGGAGGGGCAGCAAGAGGGAGAAAGAGAATCCCAAGCAGGCTCCATGCCCTCAGTGCAGAGCCCAATGCCGGGCTGGATCCCACCAACCATGAGGTCATGACCTGAGCTGAACTCAAGAGTCAGATGTTTGACTGAGCCACCCAGGCTCATTATAACCATTTTAAGCCACCCCATTATGTGTGTGTGTATATATATATACACACACACACACATATATATATACACACACACATATATATACATATATATACACATATATACATATACATATATATATAGCCACCCATTATAACCATTTTAAGGGTACAGTTCAGTGGTATTAAATACATTGACATTGTTGTATAAACCATCACTACCATCCATCTCCAGAACTTTTCTCACCTTGCAAAATTGAAACTGTTTTCCTTAAACACTAACTGCCCATTTTCTGCTCCCCGCAGACCCTAGCCACCACCTTTCTACTGTCTCTATGAGTTTGACTATTCTAGATATCTCTTATAAGTGGAATCAATGCACAACTTTGTCAACAGATGTGAGTAGCTTTTTCAGAACATCCTTCAAAACAACCCTTCTCACTATTTAAAATGAGAGGTGTTATCTCTTTAAAAAACCATGAGAAAAAGACTGCCCTGACCTCACTGGAAAGGACCTTACAGGCACTATGAACAACTAACACAGTCGTCCCACTCTGGGGTGTTGATCCTTGCTTTCTTACTTGTTAATGAAGGAGAAAGAAATCCTTCTCGATCAGAAAGACTGTTTGTTCCTGCTACAGACCTCAACCTGAGAATTCTTAGGAGTACTCCAGAAACAGAAAACCACAGGAAAGAGCTTCCACTCAAGACTATCAGAACAAACTAACGACTAGAGGCAGGAGACAGCCCAAGCGCCATGGAACCTGGGAAGTCAGGGAACCAGCACTGCACATTGTCACACTTCAATCTGTATGCACGTTTTCTTAATTTTCCTACATATTTTCCTTTACCTTTTTGGGGTTAAGGTTCTGGATTGTTGACAGCTTGTTACCTCTTAACTATGGTACCGATAAGCAATGGTTCGCTTATAGATAGAATCAGCTGATGAGAATTGTTGAATTGTCGGGAATCTTATTAAATTCTTCAAAGCTTGAAATCAGCCTGTGGAAACTTTTACACAGTGGAAACAAGAAAACTACACATCAGGGCCTCCCCTACTCCCACTGTCCCAGAGAAAGAATCTGTTGTTAAACATTTACCAGCACACCACTGCCTAAAAAGTACCCATCCTTAATATTGCCCTTTGCATTCTTAGTCACTTCCAAGCA